>NC_039495.1:6366828-6666828 GCF_003590095.1 Trichoplusia ni | reverse complement strand
TCGCTTATCCTGGGTTGCGTTATCAACCGGCTATCTTAGTGTCATTATATTTATGACAAAATAATGCCGGTACTATTCCGCTTAGTTACGTCCACTGTCGAACTCCGCCGATTTCGCAACTAATCAGGAAACGAAGCACTATGGAATTGAATTGTATGCTGTAACTTCGCTTGCGTGCAATAGATGGTCGGTACTTAACGTTAGGCGCGTAGTTTTTGCTCGCTGACATAGTCCCTTGCCTCGGCCGAGGAGCAGAGCGGACAGCGGTGTCGCGGAGGCGAGGCCGCGGCTGGCTCTGCCCTGGCGGCGGCTCGGGTATAGTGCGTAGGCGCGTCTTTTCCTATTCCAACCTCCCACCACTTAGCTGTTCTAGAGTTAGATGTTATCAGTTATCTGTCACCTTACAACGGTCACGATCTACAGAATTATTATTATGAGATAGAAGTACCAAACTCGTAGTTAGCGGTCACATATTTTGTAAATTGTAACTATACAATTTTTATATTTTACCATTGTATAGTCTTTTATCACAGATAGGTAGTTAGCAATATTGTGACCGATGTGACAAGGTGCGCACGCGGCCGCGGGTTATTCATTATTATAGTTTGCGATTGTTTGCGGCTCGCTCGGTGCACCGTTGTTTTCTTTTTATTTTTTGTTACATAATATTTAACAATGAATTTCTAGATTCTAACTATTATCACTAATAATACTGTAATATAATCTGGTTCATGAAAAATCAAACCGAAATAAATTAAATGGAAAGAAAATCAACCCTGTGTATTATTACTCTGACAATCCTGCTTTGTGTACACAAAACATTAACAATGACAAAGGAAACTACAGGTTAAACTGTTTAAAAAAAAATCTATTTCTGTATTAACATAAAATTAAAGAAACAGAAAAAAGTACGACATACAACAACAATACCAAAAGTACATGTTTTCAGATTATCGATTGATTATCTTGAATTAAGCCTAAGGTTGATCTTAAATGTATTTCGAAGGTATAATAAATGCTATCAAAAATAAGAATAAATCATTAAACAAATAACTACACTTTAAATCTGTCTCCACGTAAACAGTAACTACATCCAATTATTGCTGCAATATTTAATTTAGACTCAGTATAGTTCATAGACTTTGAAACAAATTGTAGAGACAATAAAGACGTTGTGCTTATTGTTAATATAACTGCAGAAAACAGGCATTTTATTAAAAAAGGCAAATACGCCTGGTTAACGATTTCTTGCCAAAACTAGTTCAATCTTAAAATATTGGCTTTTGATTTCAGCAACCAAATACATAAATATACATATATACATTCAAATTTATATCTTTTACGTACTATCCTTAGTAGGTTTTATAATTTTCGTATTTATATCTTCTACAAGTATTTGAAAACAATGACTTCATCTCATATATGAGCCCGAAGCCGAATAACATGCCCAGTTCTTTGCATTAGTTATCTCCCCTTCACTAATATACCTTTAGAATCGTAAAAGCAAATACTTATAATTATCTAAACATTTAAAGTCGCTAACTATTAAAACTGGGGCCATTGTACTAGTGATTTGTTTGCCCCATCCTACAAACGTTAAAGGCAGTAGTTCCAAGAGTGTAAATGCGGTTGTCGGAAGCGAGGGCTGGTTGTTTACTGGGTGGGGGAGAACTCTGTGGGCTCGAGGATGCGGCAGTGCATCTCGCGGATCAGCGGCACCGTGTAGGCCACGCACTCGTCCCAGCCCGGGTTACGCCAAGTACTCTCACGAGTCTCGCGACGGGCTTGGAGATTTTTATAGCCTGTAAACAATTTGTTTTGGTGTGAAGCTGGATGATATACATACATATTTTATCAAATTATTATTGTTATCAACAAATATTAGTACATCTTTGTTATTTATAACGCCATTTTCCATATTTATTGTGACATGACTGATAAGAATTTTGTCAACAAAAGAACTATTAAATTAGAATACTAGGGAAAACGAATGTTCTAGATAATACTTACACCAAATATGATGTACGTTGTATAGTCGTCCGACTTGCGAGAAGTAGCCGGCGAATGCCTCGTTCTGTGCCCGACGGTAGGTGAGGCCCCGTGCCCAGTTGTTACCCCATTCAATCATGGTGCCGGGTTTGAGACTGCGAACATGTGAACAAGGTTTTAGTATTTAAATACTTTCTACGTAATTCGTAAATTCGATTATATACCATGATTTATGAGAGTTTAATTCAGCAAATGGCATACTTATGTTTACTGAGTAATTTAGGTGTTGCAAAAAATTGATCCCATAGCAAAATATTTTTTATTGATCACTTCTTAAATATTAAAATTTGTCTAAAATAATTGATTTGTGTAAATTTACATATCTTTGTGTTTACCTGTATGATCGAATCTCATAAATATTGCTTGCTGATCGGGGTTCCCCATTGGGCCAGAAACTGAATGCAAGTAAGTACTGCAAGTGCCTGGACCTCACGAAGTTACCGCGCTCCTTTTCTAATGCCCTATAGTCCTATAAAAACAATTTTAAATTTTAAGTAATTTATTTGCAGATGTGATCTATACTTTTTGCTATAATGATGATTGGCGGTAACATAGTCTTATCTTGTTGATGTAATAATTTAATATGATAAGGTAATATTATGTATGAAATATATTGTTTTTCCTTAACAAATGCATACCCTAATTATTTTTTCGATACTCACAGCATTCTCTTTGAACAATATTTTAGCTTTGTCGATTTTTTCAAAGCCTCCAACATATCTCCACAAGTGTAGGGCCTGGTCCATGTCCCCCACAGACACCGTCCATGATCCCACTAACTCACAGCCAAGATCAGCCTTGTGAGAGTGCACAAACTCCACAGAGGTTTTGCTAAAAGTTAATGATAAAAGAGTTTATATACCTACAAATTTACAACATTTTTAGCTTACTTTTTCATAATATTTTATGGCTTTCAATAAAATAATAAATATTTGATGTTTAATTTTTAGCACCAATAAAGGATACTGCATCTACTACATCTTCTTTATGGTGAACAGATGTGAACAACAAAGTTTCAACTCAGATAAGATTTTACATCATAGCAAAGACTTGATAAATAGATATATTATGGATACATTTAAGTCCTATTCAGTAATAGGGTTTATATATCCCTATATCTTCTTATCAAGTCTTTATTGATGACTATAATATCATGATAGAATAATCAAACTGAACAAGCAGTAATGATCAATATGACTGATCAAAGGGTCAAGGCTTGACGCCGATAACGTCAATGTATAGAAATGTTTTGCTACAGAAATGCAGCGTTCTATTTACAGAATATTGCATAATAGGCATGTTTGTTCACCGCCAACCGGCACTAAGCACTACACTTATGTAAGAAAATTGACGTAAACATACTAATTCTGCAAGTATTTGTCGGTGGAATCGGGCCTTATGTTGTGTGTGTGTAGTGCATATATAATTTCCTTGTCGCTAAGCATCCGACTATGAGATTCCTTCGTCGGCTCTATCCTGCGGACCAGCAGCTTGGACAACCATCCATCGTCAGCATTCGATAATCGTGCACTTGTTGAAATGAACCTATAAAAATAACTTGCATTACACGACAGTTCCAAATTTAAATTCAACACTGTACAAAATAATAACATTAGGAAATATACCTTAAGTTGTTCGGCAATGATTTACTTAAAACTAGCACTCTATTTAAGGAATTCATATTCATCTTGGGAACAAAACACGCTTAATATGATTCTAAACTACTAAATAAAAGGTTGATAAAAAGTAATTCTTGTTATCAATAATTGACAAAATCACTTGAAGGTTATCTTGAAAATAGATTTTGCATTTGTAGTGACATCTATTGACAGTGACCCATACTACTGTACTTCAAGTTAAACTGCTTTCTTCAAGTTTTAGACTCCGTCCTTGTTTGACAAGTTATGATTCGCTTTTGCTCTCTCAACTCATATGTAATTTCATGCTTCTTTGACTTGCTCTACTGGATGGACCACTTCGTAATCTGTCACAATACTGCCAGTAACCCTCTGCACGCATTGAATTTAAACCAAAACAATCAACTGCTTTCCAATTTTAAGTCAACATTTTATAAAGTTTGTTTGAAAACAAATGTTTTACGTAACTAAGTTTGCTTTTTGGTTATGGTAATCATATAACAAATTTAATTAAAAGGTAGACAAGAAAATTTCATCGTACAATTTTTCAAAAATGTTTGGTAATGTTTTATCCGTGTAAAGAACTGTTATGTTTATTGACTGATGGCCGACAATTTGCTGACAATAGATAAATTGTCATATTTTCATACTATAAATATTTTTTTAATTGAACTAGAGAATTGAAGGCTTTTTATTAAGATCTTGCTTTACGCTTCTGAGACCTCGTGATGGGTGAGTAATTCTTATGAACAAGTTTTTTATTGTTAGCGAAACTTGTTTGTAATAGTGGGCGGTGTTGTCGGTGCTAATCTTGTGACTATGTCGGTTTGTTTAGCTTCAAGCGAGGTGACGAAGCTTCAGCAGCACTTAGCGCTGCTGAAGGAGGAGTATGGAAAACTGCAGAGTCACTGTGCCGAGGTGGAGCGGAAGTACACGCTGGCGGCGGCTTCGGCCGGTGATCTGAGTGAGACCAGCTTTGTGGCGCGCCTCCTCATGACTGTGGCTACCCTATACGGCAGGGAGACGTACTCTGACATCAGCATCAAGCTGCAGAGCAAGTCCATGCCCGGCCACAAGTTCGTCCTAAACGCGCGCTCAGACGACTGGAATGAGGATGCACTCAAAAATCTAGAAGAACTAGGTAAGGCTGCGTATCTTTTTTCATGTAGATAAGAGGACGTTACTAATACTCTTTATCTAATTAATTCTAATAAAGCATTGGTCTGCCCAATTTATATATCTATCTATGAAGTTATCTACTAATACATTAGATTACTTAATAGGCTTTTTTAAAATATTAAATTCTATGTTTACAGATTGGTCTACGCTTCCTGATGAGATAGGAGCAGCTCTCCTCAAGTGGCTTTACACAGATGTAGTGGACCTTTCTCGAGGAGATACTTTTGCTTTACAACTAATGAAGTCTGCGGCAAGTTTCAAACTTCATGGATTAGTTGGAAAGTGTGAACAAGCATTAATTGCATCAGTAGGAGTAAGGTGAGGAATTATTTCATTAGATTTTTTTAAATCAGACTTTGCATTTTGACAACCGTTTCTGTAGTTAGTATTATTTCTCAAAAATTAAGGAATTCTTATTAGTTGTGTAAGGAGGCAGATTTTTTTAAGCTAGCAGACCATTGATTTAAAAAACATATTGCCATTCCTTAACAACCATTTGACCATTATTACCCCTTATTGTTTCCGTCTTTGCATTAGACATATATTATTATGATGTCCTGACTTCTGTTCAGGATTTCAAGACCTAGCTGTGTAGTATAATATTATATGGATCATGTTATATATGTATAATTTTTCTGAATTAAATTTCAGGACTTGTGTGAAGTTCTACTCTGCAGCAGATGAGATTGGGGCAACGGCTCTCAAAGAGCATTGCTCGGGACTTATATCTGCACACTGGGATGACCTAACAGGTAAAAAATATTTTTTTATTTTTATTTTTTATTTTCATCTGGCATAATAAATTTATTACCCAAAGTGAGTCAATGTTGGACTTGTAAAAACTATTGTATATTTGCTTTCACATTTAACTCAAAATTTTATTCATAGATTTAAAGAATTCTTCCTTCATTAGAATATTATTAATAAAACACTATGAAACAATCTAACAAACCATAGAGTGGGTGCCTTGTAAATTCAGTATCAGTAATCTTTGAATTGTTTTATTTAAAAAAATGGTGTTAAAATATAATGATGACAGAACCAATGATCTAATTTTTATTCTATACTGTGTATTTTGTAAACAATTATGTTATGTCTTGGATAAATACAGCTGTGACATTGGCTGATATTGTACGGCAACCCTATCAGGCTATTGTTAATTATTATGCATAACTGCATATCATTGAGTTGCATCAATTTGTGTACTATGCTACCATCCATTACTGCTAATATGGTGACCAATTAGCATTAATTACGTATCATCAACTATGGAATATTGGAGGATAGGATACCTTGTTCTGAAATGTAAATATTGATCACAATGATACATTTGATTTTCGTATTTTAGATTATTTTTAACCGACTTCAAAAAAAGGAGGAGGTTCTCAATTCGACTGTATTTTTTTTTTTTTTTTTTATGTTTGTTACCTCGTAACTTGCGATTGGGTGAACCGATTTTCATGATTCTTTTTTTATTTGAAAGCTTGTGCTTCCCGTGTGGTCCCATTATCACCATTTCAATATCTGATGATGGGATCTTGTAGAAATCGGGGGAACTCTTCAATAAATAACAGCAGATTAACCGCAATTGTTGCTATAGCATATCTAAGCATTGTTTACGCCATCACACAACATATTATCACGCCTGTACTCACTACAAAGGTTATAAAAACTATTTCGAAAAAAAATAATGTTCAAGGTCACTTACAAAGTTTTACAAAAAACGCAATACTGAAACTAAAATAAACATAATTAGATGTTTGTTCTGATGAGATATCCGGTTATTCAAAATGGCCTCCATAAATTAACATCACTCTCAAATGGTAACAGACTGGGTGGAGGCTTTCGAACAAATATCACTGGGAATTCTGGGCAGTTTCACGGGGGTAAAGAACTCATTTGGGCAGCGCGTTTAGTAGGCGTATCTATACTAAAAATCACTAACTTTCCACTAAAAAGTGAAAAATAAAATTAATTTTGGAAAAAAATAAAAACCGACTTCAAGACTACACTAACAATATATGCAATTGAACTAAAAAGTATAAAATAATATTTTAATTACAAGCCAAAGAACACTAAAGGAAAATCAACGAAATTATTGATACTTATGCATACTATTTACATTTTAAAATCAGTTATTTTTGGAGTCGGTGCCAGGCAAAACAAAAACAATATATTAATGACACAAAAAGAAATTACATAAATAATTGAAAAACAACCGATAATTGAAAAGAAGACAATAAAATAATTTATCTATTAATAACACAAAAAAGAAACATAAACTAATACATACAAACATAAAACACAACCATCAGCGTCTTCTGCCCTCACGCGTCTGCCCGCATTTGGCACCGATCTCAAAAATAACTGATTTTCAAATGTAAATAGTATGCATAAGTATCAATAATTTCGTTGATTTTCCTTTAGTGTTCTTTGGCTTGTAATTAAAATATTATTTTATACTTTTTAGTTCAATTGTATATATTGTTAGTGTAGTCTTGAAGTCGGTTTTTATTTTTTTCCAAAATTAATTTTATTGTAATATAATGATAATATTTGGTTAGGATTGAACTTTTGGTTATTATTTTATGTTAAAACTATTTAGGTAAGACTCTCAGCACTTCAGTATTCAGTTTTAGCTAAATATCGGAATTGACAATTCAACTGCCTGTCTCACCTTCACAGTATAATGGGTATTATACTGCATGCAAGAGTAAGGTTGAATAAACACTAATAAACAAAAAAAATCAAACAGGCTACTGTAAACGCTAAAACGGTTACAGTCGTAATATTCCCGAGGGCATACGTTTTCTTTTGGTGATTCATCGATGATGTCTTCAATATGTTTTTTTTTTGTGCTTAGGCGAGGACTTCGCGCACATGTCCTCTGCTCTGCTGTACCGCATGCTGAAGAGCAAGACCGCGCAGCCGCTCCACGGCGCGGTGCGGCTCATGCGGGAGGACGTCGTGTTCCTCTGCCTCGTCGAGAACCACGCGAACGTGAGTACTTGCATGCATTATACTATGGACCAAGGGGGTCTATTATTGTGTCAAAAGTGATCTGCGGTGTCTAATACCAACTTTTAAACTTAAAGTAAGACTAGCCCGCTTAAAGTGAGGCATTGTAATTATGAAGGCGAGATATAGCAATCCCCGGTATCAATTATGCGGATCTTTGGTATTCTGTGATCTTATATCTAAAGGAAACTAAGCTATGATTTTTTGATACTACTTTATTTAGCGTAAACTAACTTAAATTAACCCTTCCTTTTACCTTAGACATGAATCGTGTCTTAACTTTAAAGGAGTAAGGTTCAATTTCGCCCTCGTTTTTAATACACCTTATGTGCATTTGACCGTAACAGTCCTTGCGTGTGCAGTTTAGCATTAACTACTCTATAGTCAGCGAATCTATACAAACCAAGGGAAACGTTGTGGCATCGCTAAATAATTGACGTGTGTAAAAAAATAACGTCACTGACTGACTAACTACGAAGACTGTTGCGTGTATAGTTTTTGTATTCGCATACAAAATAACTGTTGTCTTGACTTTGATTATTCAAGAACCTCAATAATAGCAGCATCTATTACGAGGCATTTTATAAATAATTCAGAAGTAAAAAAACATACTAATAAGTTCGAGTTCGGTGTAACTTAATTGATATACAAAATTAACAATGCATTTTAGCCCTATCCCAAGCCATGTTACGTTTAAAAAAAAAATTGGCGAAACGTAAATTCTAATTTTAACTGTATCGCAGATTAAGCGGTATGTGATATTCAAGGAACTCTTAGCTGTGTTTAATGTTAAAACCAGACATTTTCCAAACGATTTTCTTATCAACAAATTAGTTTTTAGTTATTTAAAATGTTTACTAATAATAGTTATTCTAGTAATGTATTTGCTGAAACAACAGCACACTGTATAAAGTTACAAACTATGGTCTTTTGTTTCATAATGTGTGTTACATGCTCACAATTATAATTATGACCTCTTTACAAATGCACATAATGGCTCATTAACATAAATATATACAGTCGAGTTGAGTCAAGTATTGTTAAAGTCACCTTATTAATAAAATTTTTGACAATAGTTATGCAATTGTGACTTGACTTCCTTTCCTATGTTGTATGTTCGATCTGGGGGTAGTCTTAATAATATGCGGTGGCTGGTCGGTCTCTTGACCTTGGCCGTTTAGTTGACAGTTTAAGTTCATAGTGGCTTAGGTACCACGACCTCAAATATTTGTTTGTTTGGCACGGCACCTACACACTTATTTGGATATATGCTTTAATAATTATATTGTAAATGGAAAGACAGCGTGCTGCTAGGGAGTTTGTTGCGCCGTTTTTTCTCTCACAGCAAAAGCACTTAGGAAGCGGTGACGGGTGGGCAAAACTGGGTGCTGTCCAATGTAATATGACCTTCAAAAAGTGCTACTTAGTAGTCTAATTTGAATAAATGGCTTTTGATTTTGATTATGTCCATAGGCTTGATGTTACTTAATACATTTTGTAAAAAAACTGTTATACTGCCTTCCTCGCGTACTATCTTTCACAGTTTTTATTCCGTTTTTAGCCAAGCACATGAACTTAAAAAGGCAGATTCGTGCCGGTATTCGAACTTAGGATCATTGAGTGGTTCCACTTTCATAGTAGGTAAATGTATTTCCTGATGTTAATCTTTCTACCTTTGTAATTGTCTATTATATTTTTCTTAATATCGTTCAAAATAGTATTTAATTGCTGCATTGTGGAAACTGTGGGTAGGTCTAGTAAAGGGTTCTTGTTAGAATTAGAACTGCATATAATTAACTAGCTGTTGCCCGCGACTTCGTCCGCGTGGTAGATGGATATAAGTTATAAGTAGTAGTAGTTATAAGTAGATATAAGTTAGGAATTTTTGAACGGAAGCCCTCGAAGATGAATAATTTTCCCTGCTTTTCCACATTTTCCATTGTATCTTCGCTTCTATTAGTCGCAGCGTGATGGTGTATAGCCTAAAACCTTCCTCGATGACTGGTCTATTCAACACAAAAAGAATTTTTCAATTTGCACCAGTAATTCCTGAGATTAGCGCGTTCAAGCAAACAAATAAACTCTTCAGCTTTATGTATTAGTATAGATTAGAATATCACTAGTAAATACACCAATAGAAAAGTAGGAATGATTTATTGAAATATTACATAGAAATAAGTATCACGTAAGAAAACTATACAAGCTATGAAGCTATAATCCTTAAAAACTATACAATGTTCAGTTAATCCTAGAACAGAAGTACAAAACGGGAATATCGACTTAATGGCTTTGAACTTAAAGTTGGTAATATCAAGCGTTATCCCGGTTTTGCTTTCTACCTTATATACAAAATCGCATCAGCCATACCTTAATTAAGCACATACTAAGTACGTATACATGAATAATAATTATAATACAATAATACGAAATTAAAAACTAAAACTAGAAACGTTTACTCTACGACACTCTTGCGCATTTTTGTGATCCACAAACTCTTGTTGAGTTTGGGTGTCTTTGAGCATATGACTTGAATTTGTGAAACCCAGCGCAATAGAAGGATTAAATTCCGTAGTGAGGCTAGAAAAAAGACAAAAGAGTTTCAGAAAATACCTCTCTAAACTGTAAAACACATTTTGTACATACGTGTAAACTATGTGTTGTTCTCTAGTTCCTAGAAGGTATTAAATCACAAAGAAATTAAAAAATCCAATGGATTCCTGACGCAGTCAAAAAAGAAATTGCAGTACGAAAATATACACATATTTTTCGCCAGCTATATCGCTTTTAAAAACGTTTCGTAAGATGAATATATTTCAGAGGTACTGCAAGTATTTTAAAGACTGTTCAAAAAGTAATCACCAGTCAAACTGCAGCTGCTGTGATCGGTCGAGAGTCTTTTGTTCGATTGGCAAAGGACAGCCTTTTGAAAATCATTTGCAAGAGTCGTTATGTAAACGCGTAACGTTTGTGAGAACAATCACAGACACCTATAAACTGACTAGTTATAAATATATAAAGCACCAGTGTCGAAGCTCTTTGGATTATTTAGTATCTAAAAGCACTAACTTAACAATATTGGCAGTATTAACACCCGTATCGAGGTACAAGGAGTCTTACTGAGAACTAATTAATTATAACTATATCACCGTTATTTCATAGCGGTGAACTAAACGTTATATTTAGTGCAGGAAAAACATTTTTCTTTCTCGTTTTTTTGTGTATGAATCCTTCATAGTTTAATAAAAACTGACTCCTAGCGATTGATTCCTTACCTAAATGTATTTTTGATCGTTTGAAAGCATCGTTTTACCGACTTAAATTGAGAATTATGATAACCAAAACGACAACTGAAGGTTAAGGTTGTGATGAACATAGATAGTGTCGAATTGGAAGGCAAAGGTTACTTAATTATCAAGAAATACACTAATTAAAAGTACCAAAAGCATGTATGTACTTGGCCTGGCATGGAATAGTAACCGAATGGAGTAAACAATTATAGTTGCTTGCAAATTAGGCTATTTTTTTCCACTATTGAAGATTGAAATCTATTTTGGTTTATCATTAGGACAATATCAAACAGTATTTATCACTATACTTACAATTTATGTACAAAATAAGACAAAAATCAACAGTCCAGACTTCTCTTCGACAAACAAAAAAATTGTATGGCGAGTCTAAGTTTTTTTTGCAAATAAATTAAAAAAATCTACAACAAATTCTTATTAGGTGATCATCCATAGTGCTATAGCTAAAAGCGCGTATAATTCTAAGATATTTGTTTTCTGTACTCCGTTACACCGGTCGCCCCTGCAGTAGCAGTGCAGGGTTTTCGTGGGCCGCTCGGCATTGCTCGGGTCTTCGAAACATGTCTCGTCGTAAACCTCGTGAATGTCATGGGTCGCCCGCCATTTTCCGTTGATCTTCTTTTGTTCCCCGTTCATAGTCTGCTGCGCGCAACCACGTTGTACGCTGTGCGATGCCACTGGAATATGAGAAAGAGATTGTTAATTTGATTGTTTATAAGTTTAACTTGACTGGTCTGACTGTGGCATGATAGATTCCGAATGGATTTAGGCGGGGGATTTTGGTTTTTTAATCCATCCTGTTTGTTCTGTGATTTATAAATCAGTTAAAACGCGCTTGAAATTAGTTCCATTAAAAGTGTATATCGACCCGCACCTGTTTTAATATTTTAAGTGCAATCTCAAGAAAATTTAGTTAAACACATAAAAATCTGATCGTTAAGAAAGACTTCGTTGCTTCTTACAATTTAATGTAAGCATAATATGAGGTGATGTCAACAGATGACAGCCTGGTTTGATTAAATAGGCAAAAGACCAAAGTGATGTAATTGTAAACTTAAAGATTCCTGCCACGTTAGTGAAAGTGCCGGTCCATCATTACATTATACGTACAGTAATTCATTTAATTAGTACGCAACCCGCGTCTTAAAGTTACCTGGTGTTAGGTCATCATTGTTTTACAATATTCTTAAATAAATTACCCTTAATAATTAATCCAAGTTCAATTTTTAACATAGTCTATGTATGCCATTACCCATATTGTGATTTATATTTTTTTCAATTATGAGGCCCCTTAAACGAATGAAAAAAATTTTAGACGCATTTTCCCACATTGAATATGAATGAAGTGCGTAATAAACTTAATACTTATTAATTCAGCGATGTACAATTTAGGGCAAAGTTATTAAAAAGCTTCGCCTTACAATGTTGAACATGTGTATTGACATGCACGTTTAACTTCGCCGGTGCGTACATGCGGCTCCGATGCGTGCAGCCGTCATTAGCATCGCACCACCGCGAGAGGAACTGATAATTCGTGACTCACATGCCGATTCATTTTGTTTGCCTTTCGCACAATATTATTTTACACTCACTGTTTTTTCCGATCAACTTTATAATCAGTCATATTTGTATGCTGTCATATTTACCTATATCCTCTGTTCGGGACTTCGTACCTAGTTTAATGTTTGTTCAAGAATTGCCTGCAACATGGACATCACAAACTTTTGTAATGCTTCAACATTTCTGACACTTGCATTAAAAGTATAGATATTTTGAAAGAACATTAAATATTGCTTACGACCGAATCTTTAAACATTGGCTAGTTAAAAGTGTTCATAGTGTTGAGCGATAAGAGTAATGCATATTTATGATCAGCTGCGAGTGAGGTGTCTTGTTCTTCGAAATGTCAACACCCGTATTATCATAATTTAATTGTCCCTCAGTCATTGTATTGTACTATATCCGCGTCATCTACCGGCTACATAAACTTCCCTCGTCCTGTTATCATAACTATCTTCCATCCCACAGATAAGTACGTTATAGTTCAAAAATCCTAGCGTTAAAAGACGCTCGACTGTAGGGAGATGACAGGACAACGTCACGGACTTATCAAAATAAATGTAATTTTTTATTTCAATACGTTTTAGTTCTTTCTATTGACCCCAACGATTGCACAAATATCACTTGGCTAGATGGCTAGGGCTGTAGCTATATGGTTGACCAATTAACTCGGTACTTTCTTTTGATGTTAAGTGACATTTAAGTGTGCGGTAAAGTTGCGTGGCGTAGTGGCCGGCGGCGGTAGGCCGTATGACACATATTCCTTTAAAGGAGCGTTTCGTAAGGACGCCGCGGCCGCGTTAACGGTACCCTATCGACACATTTTATTTTTATTGTCCCCCACTTCCTTTATGCACATGTTTGTTGAGTTCAAGTATTGACCGCTTGATTTATTTGTTACTGTTTTTTTTCCTTGTCCAGAATAAGGGTATCGAAGCACAATTAGAAGCGATGGAATCTATACTAATATATAAAGCTGAAGAGTTTGTTTGTTTGTTTGAACGCGCTAATCTCAGGAACTACTGGTCCAAATTGAAAAATTCTTTTTGTGTTGAATAGACCATTCATCGAGGAAGGCTTTAGGCTATAAACCATCACGCTGCGACTAATAGGAGCGAAGTTACAATGGAAAATGTGAAAAAAACAGCAGGTATAAAACATAACTTATATCTCCTACCCACGGGGACGAAGTCGCGGGCAACAGCTAGTGGAGAATAAAAATGTTTTCTTTTTTGCCTAAAAAGACTAAATAATCTCTCTTACTCTGTTACCCCTTTGTGTAAATTTGTTAACGTATAATAAATCTTCGTTTAATCAAATGTCGTCCTCATGTTTGTTAAGCGTAATCTGTGTAATAACTAAGGTGCCTGCAACGGGTCATTGCCATGTAATCCTAAGGCAGCTGGTGTCTAGCTCTCACTATAAATAGCTTTACCTTAGTAAATATATTAACATTTCGTGGTTACCATGTGTTATATTATTTTTATCGCGTAAAACATGTGGTTTATGCGCTTACTAAGTGCTTTTGGAAGCATCGTAGTCGACACACTTAAGACCACTTTGTTTGTTTAGGGCTCATACAAATCTAGTAACGGCTGAAAGGATCTAATATATTGTTCTTGTTTCATTCCTCATTCTTGACTAAGACAAAGAATGTCTTTCAACAGAATGACTAGGATTTAATTAATCCATGCCGGTTTGCCGGTCTGTAGATGTCTGGCCATTTTTCAAATTGCAAAAAGTCCGTATACCATGAGTCAGAGGTTAAAATAAGAACGGTTTTATAAAATTAATTCTCGTACTTCATTCTATTGATGAATTTATGGGTTTTTTTCTGGTATGAGTGGATGTATGAAATATTGGTTTGTTGAACCTTTTGTTTGCCGTATTGTTAAATTAGAAATATACGCTCGAAGATTTTTGAAATGCTGTTGCCATATTAAGGACCAAACACTAATAGATGTTTATTATGTTGCTAATTAGAAAAATCTTTATTGAATTTTCTACTTGACTCCTACACTAAAAGGAAACTTAACTGTGAATGTGTGACTATGTACAGAATCTTACAAAAAACTATTTGTTGTAAGAAGTCTTTCTCTAATAATATTATTATGCCTATTGAATAAGTATCCACATTTTACCAAATTCTGCTTAGGCTTAATGAGCTGATGCCGTAGCGGGCTAGACTGAGTCAGAGGCTTGTTTGCTTAACCAACATGGTACACGTAGTATCTAGATATAGAGAAGTTAAAATAATGTTAATAACTTACATCCATCATTAAAGTCGAGAGTGGTGACCCTCTTGAAGCACATGGTGGAGTGTTCGCACTCGGTGAGGTACTTGTTGCTGTAGTCGAAGAGCCCGCACGCGTGCGTCGTGTGCTCGGGGTCGCACGTGTAGCACTGCAGGCTCCATGATACTGAAAACGAAAGTATAAAATCATCATTATCCTCTTGCACTAATCGTAATTTTTATTTAATCCTCACATTGATTTTCATACGATACAACCATCGTTTCTTTGGTTGACCTCTTCTTCCACATCCAGCCACATTCATGTTCAACACTTTCCTCACCATACGAATGTCATTCCTCCGCATAGCAAACCCATATCATGTCAGATAGTTGCCACTTAGTTTCAACAAGTTTTTTTCTGGCCCCTACCACCACTTCTGGAAGACAACTGTGGAAGAAGGATAACGTACTACACGACGTAGAGTGGTGTCCCTCTTTCACAACTGCAATGGGTCCGTCCTATTTTAAGAGGTGTAGGCCCTCATAACTGTTATGTTATTCACTATATTTTGGGTTAAAAATGCCCGTGACCATGATACCTGCAAAGGTGTCGAAACGTCGGGAACTAAAATCAAAAATTAAACCGCGGTGAAATCCGTAAAAGTAGTTTCATTTCAATAAAAAAATACTTTTAAGTATCTTATCAAATATCTGAATTCAATACAACCCATGGCACTCCGGTTCACACAAAGTTTCAACGAATTCACCCCATTTTATTTTTGTCTTGTCAATTAGAATTAACTCGGGTCAATTACATTAATTGAGATGAAAGTTAAACTTGATCAAACCGTATCTTGAGACTATATGCAGCTCTTTCAGAATGCCCTTTGCATTCCGACAATATCATATTCCCTGCATCCTCAAATAGGTTGCAAACATTGTAGTGTCTATCGTCTAAATTGTCTAAAGCTTACTGTGTTATATTCAACGTACAAAAAACTACATGAAGTAACTTGGCTTATTAAAAATATTGCTGTGAAGTCCACCCGAATTCCGACAATCATTATAAAAAATTTCACCCCTGTGAAGATTATTTAATGTGACGATGAATACAAAACTAAAAATGGCATTCAAAATGTGTGCGTCATTGTACTTTTAATTGTTTATTCTAATAAGTAGAAAAATCGATTGTGTATTGCAAGAATGTTTTGACGTTATTGGGTTTTCCAAATAAGTATAAGTTCCATCGACATTATAAGAGGTCTTCCTTAATTTAATAATTCCTATGTATTAATTTACCTTCATTTCAGTTTTACCAGTACTAAATAACCAATTGGTATTTAATTTAGTTTTAAAGTTTGGTTTTCCTTACTAATTTCTGCAAAATTTTAGTCATTGAATTTTTAATTAGGTGTCATTTTTTAATGCAGACATACTTGACAGTTGCATTTGTTTTTATGCCATACTTTAGCGATAAGATAATTACTGTAGCGTTGAAGTAAAATATAGATAATCTGTTTACTACGTAAAATGTATGAACTCTTCAAACATTAGAAACAGGTGACATAAATAACTCACTATTTATAAAACTGTTTCTATTCTATACTGAAGCTTCAAATACTGGCAAATCTCTCAGCGAAATTTGACAAACACAGACTCAGTTTTAATTAACAAACGTTTTACACAATTAAAGTGCAGTTTCTTAAAATATTTTTATGAGTCTTGTCGGTATTATCTTATCGACAATCAAGGCTTGCTATCATCGTGTTATTAAACTTGTTATGGAGTCTCAAAGCGGTGAATGTTTCGCTACTAAACGCTCTAATACGATTAGCATTAAAAGATAGTCGCTATAAAGATTCAAGCATCGTTGAATTATACGTAACATAAAGCGGTTTGAACTTGGCCTACTCATATGTAGACATTGGCTAATCGTCTCATTAAAATGTAGAATATAACCTTTTTTGTTTTGTCAAGTAGGTTTGCGTTATGAGGTTGTATTCGATTTTCTTTAATTTTTTAGCGAATATTCTTTTCATGTTCGTTGAATGTCGAAGGTGCATATGATATTTGCGAATCGTTTTCCTTGTTTACCGGTTGCATATAATGGTTTATCAAAGTTTAAACTCCTCAGCTGCACACGTACTATGTGTATGCAGTTCCAGTCGACACGAGTCGGAAAACAATAAAATATTATTTTATCCGGTCCAAATGGGTATTGTGTAGCAAGTTAGATGATAATTCCTTGGAAATATTCAAACTACTACCGAAATATTATTTGAAGTCTTATTTACCTTACCAAGACCTTTACAATGTTTAACACTGGTTAAATTTAAATGTAAATGCTTGCATTACCCTGTGAAACAATTGAAATCCGGATTTTCCGATTGAATATATTATCCTCTATTATTTGCCTGACTGAGAAACCGATTGTTTTTATAGCTCAATACAACCTTTGAATAGTTAAATTGGAATTAGCCTTCATTACGCCTACCACGAAGTGACAGACCGAAACCATATGGGAATGAATAATGAAGTTCGATGCCCACATGATATTAATTTACTGATATTATGTCTAGCTCTATACACGGTCACTTCGCCGTTTTATTACCTATTGTTTTTACCTTTTATAGCTGCCGATGGCGGCTCTACTTCTAATACAACTAGGCCTAACTAATGTTTATGTAGTATTAGTGCGTAAGTATAATAAAGCAAGATATCCTGTTGATTAAAAGTTGTAATACACAGGAATGTTTTGATAAATGTGTGGAAGAACGGCGCTCCCTTTTCAGTGGTGTGATTACTTCGTTAAGCTAGGGGTGGTTATACGCTGAGATATTTAGTTGATTAAATTATTGATTCGGTAGACGATGAATATTATTTTAAATATCATCGTTTTAGTGCATTTTCTGTAATATAATGTAATTTGCAGTATACGTCTCATTATATTTGCATAGGTGTAGTATAGAGCACAAGCACAAGTAGTAGAGAACAATTATTGAGTTTATAACACTAAAAAAAGAAGTAAAAATATAACAAACACTTTCACTTACACTTCCAATACATTGTAAAAGTCAACACCGAAGTTAACAAATTCATTTTAATTTATAAAACCGACTTAAATACTACGACTACACTACAACTACGAACGTTTTAGTTTTAATTACATTTATGTGTTATGTATTTACAATGTCGCGAGTGCCGCGCATGTGGCCGGCAGCGCTTTACACTGGACTGAAATTGGCACCTCCGTAGTCCGCACTCAGATCCATGATTCACAGTTCACAGGAAGGGAAGCTAGTGGCGAAACGGGACATGTCCAAATAACACGAAAGGTTCTTATGTGTTCGGCAATAGCGCTGATTCATGCGGTCGATACAGGCGCCGGCGCGACACTGACCAACATTTGGTGCCTTTGGCGGGCTCGCTCTCTGACGTCTCGTTTTTGTTTGTCGCATCGTCCCAGGATTCCGTTGTTTGATTTTTATTTTTGGATTTAACATGCGTCGTAAAAATATTGCACTTCACAGACGGCTGCAGAAAATCTTTGCTATTTATATATTAAGTTTTTAATACGGCACATTTAATAAATGACCACATAAGCTCGATTGTCATTTCCGTTTCTAGATTTCTTCCTTATGGTTACGGTCATTTGTTAAAATGATGTAAACATTTTTTTTCTTGCGGTTTTAGCGACTGTTGATCTGGATTATTACATATTAAATTAGACATGTCTCCACCGATTCCTAAGAAAAACAGTTATCATCAAATGTGACAGGCGCTCGGACGCCCAATTGGGCCTATTAGCGATCCTTTGGATGTTTTGAAAACCAATAAAATAATTTCCTGTGTTACGTGAAGTCATTTCGAGAGTGTTTATTTAAAACTTCAATGATTTCTATTTGTGTTCAATTTTTTTAAATGTGACTTGTCGATGAGAAATGTATTTGGCAAAGCAATATTAAGGAAAATATTTTGTAAGTTTTCACGCTGCCGAAATTACATAGGGTAAATAAATACCTTTCAGTACTGTAAACTGATGTATATCAAAACGCGTTGTATGAAGACTACTCACATGTTTATTATTTTTACTCAAACGGATATTGAACCTGTTTTCTATGATGTTTAGTGTACGGAATTCGTACTGTACGATATACGGCCTATTTTTCAATACATGAAGTATGACTACATATAACCAGACGAGTGTATTGATCTTTCATCATTGATAAGATATCGTTTTCGTACTTTCATAATTGGCTGTCAAATCATGTACAATGGTCTTCTTTTTTGAGGTAGAACGAAGTCAAAAGGTTTTGGCAAGGATTTGAAGGAAGGCTTTCACAAAGAGTTAGGTAGCATAAACTAGAAAACGTACTCATGTAAATATGGTATTTATGAGTTAGCTCTTTTGGCGAGCGCCTCGTTGTGAAACGTTGCCACAGATATGGTCGCCTCGCAACATCCTTTGTTATTCGCGATAAAAAATAATCAAAAACAACATGTGTTCGAAATTAATAAGGAAAATGTATTTTTGTATCATATACAGCACAGCGGATTACCTTTCGAATTTTGATTTAAAATATTTTATTACGAGTTTTTAAAGGTTGCCTTCACCACGTCAGTCATCAGTCATATTAATGTCGCTATTTTTTTTTCTACGAGGTGTCACCTCTTCATTAGTTACAATCGGATGAAAAAATAGGAAAATATGCATATCATGTTCTTGCGATGTCAATGAAACAACAAGTACGCCTGTTCGATCTAATTAAATAATAATTCGATCGTATTTTTTATCTATGACATAAATTAAGTATCGTAGAACTATGAATTATCGTTGGTCGAGTATTTTTCGAGGTTATCACGAACAATGTTCATATTTAGGTCGGCGATAGTATAGTCAGCAACAGAAGTTAATTAACATAAACAGCCGTACAAAATTGGTGCTTATGTGCTACAAGGTAATATTGTACAGCTTTGGCCAAAAGTATTGAGCACCCATGATATCTTTCAGTTTTATGCGGAGTATCAAATAGAAATAGAACAAAACGTTTTATATGGGTTTATTTTACTATTTATTAATAGAAAATTAATATTTTGTGGGTCCACCCTTTGCCTTAATTACGGCAGAAATTCTTTTTGGTAAAGAGTTAACAAGTTTTTTACAGTCGTCAACAGTAATCGAGTTCCATTCTAGGCGCAGGCAGCGTTTTAAATCTTCTTTGTTGTTAATTGTGTGGCGCCTAACCCTGCGCTTTAATAAACCCCATAAATGTTCTATGGGGTTCAGATCTGGAGACTGAGCTGGCCAGTCAAGCAGTTCCATGTTATTTTCCCGAAACCATCTCATAGTGCGTGCAGATTTGTGGCATGGCGCGTTATCCTGCTGGAATTTGACACCATCCATATTCGTGTCGCCAAAAAGTTGCGTGAATGAAGGCAGTAATGCAGTTTCTAGTACATTTATGTACTTAGTAGAGTCCATGCGACCCTCACACACGAACAATTCGCCAACTCCAGAATCTGTCATGCAACCCCAGACCATTATGCTGCCTCCACCGTGTTTAACGGTTGGGATCACACACTCTGGCTTAAATTCTTCGCCCACACGGCGACGCACAAAGGTCACACCAGGTGTACCAAAAATCTGCAATAAAGAGAAAAATATTGAGTTCTGTAAAACTAATATAAATTCAACTATGCGTTTGGTTTTTAAAACATTTTATAAAATTGTATCAGGGCATTAAATTGACTTACTCACCTCAAAGTTTGATTCGTCTGACCACACAACATTTGACCAATCTTCAGCGGTGAAAGTTCGGTGTTTTAAAGCCCATTTCAATCGAGCTTTTTTGTTGTTATCGGAGAGCCATGGCTTCTTCCTAGCTTTACAGCCTTTCAGACCAGCTTCTTGAAGTCTTCTGCGAGTAGTTCGAGCAGAAATTGGCTTCTTAATTTGTTCCGACAACTCAGCAGCGAGCTCTGAAGATGTTTTTTTCCTATTTCTTAACGACTCTCTCAGTAACTGACGATCTTGACGGTCTGTGGTGATGCGTTTGCGCCCGGTTCTTGGTCTATTTTCATGTGATCCGGTAGTAGAGAATCGCTGAATAGCATATTGCACGGATCGGCGCGAACATTTCACAGTTTTAGAAATCTCTACTTGTGATTTCCCTTGCTCATACAGAAGCTGTATCTGCACACGTTTTTCTAAAGAAAGTTCGTTTTGTTTTGGCATATTGCAACGATAACACTTAAAACTTCTGAAATAAAATACAAAAGGCGCACTAGATCACTGGATGTGTTCACAACGAGCGATGGTAGCGAACTGATAAATAAATACAAAAATTGTAAAAACACATTTTATTGCACCCAGGTGTTTTATTGCTAGCTGTGCGGCGTGGGTCATTGTTTAAACCTTTGTAGATGGCCGACAAATGAATTCTTCAACAATAGATTTGGTTTACTCTCATTCTTTCCGTGAACGAGCGAAATTTGTAAGGTGCTCAATACTTTTGGCCAAGGCTGTAAATAGTTCATCATTCCCTTGACCTTATCCCATTTTTATTTCTGTTTTTCGTAGCATTTCTCCTTTTATACCTTGAATCTGGCGTCATCTCACAAGTAACACACTATAATAATATGTCACTCAAATAGCGCGAGCTGAAAATCTAAAAACCAAAGAACAATAAAAAAAAACACTATATTATTATGTCACTGAAAAATTCTGGTGCTTTATAAATCACATTGCGAAAACTATATTTTGCTTTTGACTGTACATCAGGCGACAATTACACTTATTGATTATATGATCGAGACGTGGGTGTGTCTGATGCCGTGTCCTGTCACTATTTGTAGTCTAGAATTAATTAATAGGTTTTATGGTAATGAAACATCGATTTTTCATGTAGTTCATTGACCTTTGTCTATTGAGTCGGCATCTCATAACAGTTGTGTATGTATTTAGTTAAGTGATTTATTTATTAAAGAGAGTCGTAGCTTCCCTTTAAGTATCAAGATAGTAAAGTAAACATCACTGTTGCCCTAGGTTTATGTAGGATGGCGCGTAGGTATTAACAATTCAAATTAAGCATAGCAAAATAAAATGGATTACTGAAATTATTATAACGTGTTTATTTAATTGTTATTGCACCATTTTTTTTGTATAACAGTTTTGGCATATAAGAAAACAATGGCAGTAGGTAGTGATACCAATTTATAATAAAAAGTTCGTGTCGTGACTACAAAAAAAAACTCATCAAGGCACATCCCTTGGCCAGTCGCGCGTGACTTCATTGAATTCCAGACATTCCTTATAGTTCCCTACTAGTCTCGACGCCCTCTATCGATTCTCCATAATAAAGTACTAAACTCGTTCATAACTATAAGAACAGAAAAACAATGTAAATACTCTTATACACTTTATGTTAAATTTCACACCTGAAAACACGTTAATAAGGTTAAGAATGACATACTAGCAAGTGATTTTTTTATCACATTGTTGGATTGTGTCCCATCAGGGCCGGATCTAGCTGCCCAGGGGCCCCGAGGCAATAAGGGAGTGGGGGCCCCCTGGTTAAAGTTAAAGTGTTGTAGTTCAAGTGTTTTCATTCAGTGAAAAATTTATCGAGCTTTTTTTAGATGCCTCTTTGGTGGTGGCCTGGTCATAGTGGGCCCCTAGGCACTGGCCTAAAGTGCCTTATGGATAATACGGCACTGTGTCCCATGTTTGTTTTTACAGAAGAAAAAGAGACGTATTCTCGTTAGTTCTTTATTTAAATGTTATGCAATTTACTAGTCACACATAAATAGTAACAGCTACTTAGCCAAGTAATATTTCGACAATCATTGTAGTTGATCCAAAATGCTCGAATGTATGAAAATCACAGCTCTAAGTTATGTGACTATACGAAACGAAATGTCATTTCCATATATTTAAGTGTTATCTAATTACGCTTGTGGCTTTAGGAATGTAACATGGCTTGGGGCTACCCCTAAGTTCCCTTAAAATTAGGTATTATAATCACAACATTGTCTTAGGCCCGTCGAACATGAAGAAATGCTAGTTTCCGATACTCTACGAATTCCATCCGATAAAGCCAGTTGTCAGATGTTGGAAAGTTGCAGTGCCTCGTGTACGTTGGGCGTTATAACATACCCATATTAGATTTACAAAATAGCATATAAATACATATGTGTATTATAGTATAACAAGTCTTTTTTCTATATGAAGTTTCCATATGTTAGTTCAGGCAACTCGTTGACATTTGGGCGGCCGTAAATCTACTGAGTTTGGTTCAAGCAAGGTCAAATTGACAGATTTCTGGGTGTCCTTTAATATAAGTAAGCCGTATCTAGAAGTGTCAAGTTTTTGACCTTTAGATAAGAGGTTGTTGACAACACATTATTTATAACTTGTGTGGCCTCTCGAATAAAGTGAAAAAGTGCATTATAATATACACTCTTAATATCATTAGTATTATAAAAATATGCTGAACCTGAACCAAAAGCTTCTTTTTCAGGCCTCTTATTGGGGGCAGCATTAAAAGCAAAATCTGAGCGAAGCAAAGAAAAAATGATTAAAAGTATGGATTGGCTAAATAAAAAATATTGACTATCAATCGTAGATAAAAAAGAAAATTTATATTCTTAAAGATTTAAAATGCTAAATTATAGGACATTTTCAGTTACGCATAGGTTACTAGATTTGAAGCACTTAACAATATTTTCTCACTTTAAAAGTAGAAATATATTATATCCAGAAAAGCAAATCATGAAAATGGCAATATATTTGATAAAAAGCTATTGGATAAATAGCAACCATGTTTTAAATGGAAAACAAAAACGACAAAAGTTCTCTAAGTATTTAATTGTCTTTTGAAATAAGTGAAAATCTGAGTAAGTGTAATTAACTTTCCAATAAATTTTCTCAAGTATTTCAAAACTGAAGTCAAAGGTGAGGAAGAAATATTATAAAATAAAACGACTTTTGTTTTCTTACTTTCCAGTACTTATTTATAAAAATGACTTAGTGCGTAAATGACGATACTTATGTGTTAAATGTTTTCTTTTATTTTAATCACTGATAAATTATGAGCACTTTCCTCTTAGGATATACATATTTAACTTGTTTAACATTTGACACATTTTCAATATTATGACCCTACATGATATACATAATTTTACAATATTACTTTTGGAAATTTAATGTCCAAATTATTATATATTCGCTTTACAAAATGCAACTTCATATGAGAATTTGACATTACTCTGCGGACATTTTTTTGGAATATCCATGGCATGTAATATTGTATTTGTAATTTAAGGAATGCGAAATGATTTAACACTGAATATATTCAATTAATATTACATGTAGGAACCTAATGCGTTTAATTTATTTTTTAAATTACAAAATTATATTATTGTATTTATTTTCCAAAAACATCTATAAATAACTTACGTAAATTATAGTATTAAATTAATACCTCTTTAATATACAAAAATTACTTAAATGTCTTAAATAAAAGTCACAATACCCTTTATAATATATCACAAAATATTGCGGGATGTTGCCTGCACGGAGTAGTAGAGCAAATACATTCGCACGTTATGACGTCACGTTGTGGTAATACCTTTAAACGAGAATACTTCTACACAATTTTATGGAATATATTTATCACATTTGTATTCCCCTCTCGCTCTCACATTTGCTTAATCCCTCCATTTTCTTACTAGTCTGTGTTTCGGCAACTTGACGTAACATTACAATTCCCTAAGCATTCCTGTTGCTACTACCTTAGACTGTTGATGTATTTCATGAGATTGAAAACTACAATCACACCCATAATATCCGTGTAACCTTCGTGGCTAGTCGTTGGTGATGCGTTGCATAAATTACTTCGGCAGTAGCAGTATCTGAAAAGGAAAAATACATAATTAAAGTATTTAACATATAAATATCTTTAGAGGATTAGACTCGGGGACATTAGCATGACATTCAAGTGTTAAGAAGTATTACAGTCAGATTAAAGTAAAAATATGAGCATTGAGATACTGTCTCTGATGCTGAACATGTGAATAGATTTCTCAATCAAAAAGGCCTTCAGGTGACATTTTCTCTGATATTGCAGTTGCATACTAAATTGAATGAAAATAATACCTGGTATATCCTATCTAATAAATGCGCAAGTCTGTATGGATGCTTATTCCTCTTTCATGCAAAAACCATGAACGGTTTTATACGAAACTTGTTACATAGATAGCTTATAACCAGGATTAGCACATGGCATAGTTTTTATCTCGATTTTATGTAACCGTGGGATCATTTTCGATATGTAGCTACCGGGCCTTCGGGCAACTCCTAGTTTTTTGTAGAATATTACAAGAAAAATAATTCGGTCAAAATGATATCAAAATCAAGCATTAAATGTGTAAATTACGAAAAAATATTGGGTACCAGCTTATTACAATGCAACGGAAAGTAGAACAAGTGTTGGCAGTGTTGCTGTGTAAACTTGATTCTGTAATGGTGTAGTAATACTGGTAATGTCAAGCTGATTGTAAACTGCCCAGTTATTACATTACTTTGACTGCTGTAGTTTGGAGACGGTTCTATTTAATTTTCTTGTCTTGTAAGTTAAATTTTATCCGCCTACCGGTTTTCGATTAAGCTGAAATTTGTCTGATGATATTTGTGTGACATGGAACCGATCTCTACCGGACCTCTACAATAAAACGATGTGCCTCCATCAAGTTTGGAGTCCTTTGATTGGACTTTGTTTATATACAGCGCTTGTTCTTATAAAAATAATAGATTTTTATAAAAAACTTATAAAAGTTTTATGCTTACCTAGTAGGAGTACTTCTTTCGCCCTTGTCGTCTACATTCAAGCAACCCTCCTCATAAGGTTCCAATATCTCCATTTTCGGTGACCACCTTCCATTCTTGTAATCCTGGTACTCGTGTTTCTGAGGCGCGCAGTCGCGGAGAATGCCATTTATTCTCACTGAAAATTTTAAAATAAATGCTATTAATATTTATTAAATATCTTATTTTATAAACGTTTTAAATAAAAAGTTAATTAAGGTGCAACTGTTTTTAATATTTATGAATTTTCAACCAGTTTCAAAATTCAAAAAAACTGTTGGTTAAATGGCGGTAATGTGAATTTTTAATCATTCGAGAGTGTGAAACGAGAGAGTGCTTTGTCCCGAAAATAACTGATGACGCAAAACACAAAATCTGCATATATTACTTTATTATTAAAAATTGTGTGTACTTCGTACTTCAATATTCAAATGTATATGACATTCTAACCTGAAAACACTGCAATAAATACTTCTTAATTATGTGACGTTCTTAAATATTTATCTCTTGGTAATTTATACCTCGAAGTGATAGTAACTTGAGATTTACAGCTACTTAAAACTGATGACGCTTCTACAGTCAATCATCAGTAGAGTACCGCAGTCTCGTATGTATGTAATAGAATGTCTCTTTGCGAAATCATAAAAAATATATTATGAAAAAAATATTATGTAAAAGACGAGAGGTCTCAATTCTTTGAGTTATGCTCGTTGATTACGCACATTTTGATTTGCACTAATTACTCTCATTTAAAAATCCTTGAAAGTGAAACTAAGTGAAACCTTAGACATTTCGTCATTTTCGTCTCATTTTCAAAATGACCTGTTTTCGTGTTGCAGTTGTTAATTTGATATTCATCAGATAATACCTTGTTACACGTAATGTTACTTCAAGGCCAATACTTTAACATGTCTACAAAAAAACACAAAGTATGTAATATCAGACAATTGACGCATGAACTAATGTTGTTCATTACTAATCAATACCAGTTTGATTGGCGGTGTTAATTAACTCTGCGGTTAGACAGTACTTCCTTCTCTGTTTATTAAGTATTGTGTTGGTGTCGTGTTTGGTTCCAAATGGATAACATCCTATACAACCTGTATATTATGTAGAGCTAATAAAATATAACAAATCTTTATAAGCATTTTGCTGGAGAGTAAACACACGGACAGAAGCGGGATATATTTTGCATATACTAGGAAGTCTATGAAAAAGTGACGCTCTTTTGCTCCGTGTAGAGCTCTGCCTTGCTTCTCTACAGCGACTACAGCAACACTAACATACTGTTTGACCTTAATCTAATACTAGCTATTGCCCGTGACTTCGTCCGCGTGGTTAGAAGATATAAGTTAGGAATTTTTGAACGGAAGCCCTCGAAGATGAATAATTTTCCCTGTTTTCCACATTTTCCATTGTATCTTCACTCCTATTAGTCGCAGCGTGATGGTATATAGCCTAAAACCTTCCCCAATGAATGGTCTATTCAACACAAGAATTTTTCAATTTGAACCAGTAGTTCCTGAGATTAGCGCGTTCAAACAAACTCTTCAGCTTTATATATTAGTATAGATGATGTTTGTGACGCTGCGGGGGTAAGGACTTATTCCGTTTTTTTTTGACTGATAAAAAGTGATGTAATTTGTGAGTGGCGTGTATTAAGTTATAAATACCGCCTACTGAAGTAGACATAATTTGGCAAGTATGTTATACATACCTCCGTTTTGTATATCGAGATGGAACTCTTGCTTCATGCACATTGTAGAATACGGGCAGTCCACTATGAATTTGTCAGAGTGGTCGAAATGAACGCAGAGCCGCTTCGTGGTGTTGTAGTAGTGGCCCGGGGGCGGGTTGATCAGGCACTGGTAGCATTGTAGCGATGATACTCCTGGAACAGTATAATGTAATGATGAGTACTCTGACTTCATTTCAAAATGAAAAGTTTAGCGTAGTTTCGTCTATCGCAAATTACGCCGGCAAACCTAGCATGTGTAGACTAGACTCGCACTGAAGTTTAGCTTGGTTTAGCTGGCGATGGACGATCGGTTTGAATAATAGGTGACGATTGTCATCTGGACAGTTGCCACGTGTCAAGTTAATGGCCACATGTAAGCGTTAGGCGTTGTTGTAGCGCACATTGGCATGTAATTTGAAATCTCTTTTCTGAAACATATATGATTTTAGCGTGTATTACCGGCATTACCAAACTATATCCGATTCCGATAATTCAATCACATTGTATATACCAGTTATTTTTATGAAACGATTCATTTTTGCGTTACGATCTTGCAAATTTGAACGTGCGTGTTAAAAATATATAAATTTAGGAAATGAATTGCATCTTTTTCATTTAGTTCCGATATTTCAATGGTTACGCCTATTATCATGATCTGGTGTAACTGACGTATGATTAAGTACACATCGCGTGCTCGCCGCCATGTTTTCCGGTATTAGATGAGAAGTTGAAGAACTGCTTGAAGTAAGACTGTTGGTGTTGTGGAAGAGAGATGCTGCTCTACGCTGTGTAGTTCGCTGTCTCGTTCCCACAACAAGGTTCTTTTTAAGAACTGGTGGTAGGCCCCAGAAGTCAATTTCGATCGCTACACTTAGTGCTTACACGCGATCTCCAGACACACCATAACTATAATTTTGATTTGAATGACAGCGCCAGATACAAAGTTTTCAAATGAAAGAAAAGCTATTAATTGCATAATGCATAGACTAAATTTATTATAAACTCCAAACACAACACCTGATCATTATTCCTTTATGACAAATTATGTTAACTATTGTAGAATGGATTGAGCAAATTAGTGTTAAGGACTTTTCAGAATATACATTATTATGCATTTACCTAAATGTCACAAACATTAGCACGGCCTTACAGTCACATTCTGCATTTATGATTAATACGTTGTCAACTTAATCGTTGTTTAAGACATGGAAATTATCATTGCTAAATGTCAAAATTGCAGAAACACTTCATATATCTTCATACATGTATGTTCGTTATTCAAACATAACATATTCATATGAATATACTCTTAAATTGCTCGACCATATCGAATTGTATTTTCCAAACATCAGTTGTTATCAGATTCGGAGTATTTGTTAAAATGGCAAAACTATCGTGTTCTCTCGCTTGCTTAGGAATGTACTTGACAGAAGTGTAGTGCACTTGGCGAATATGTTGCGTCACCGCGGCGTGTGGCGGCGACAGGTCCGTGACTCATCTTCATGTGCGCCTAACATGCCTTTCAATAACACGTTCCTGTATTTTTCAATGTACTGCACGGATACCCAAATGGTTGAGGTTACACCGCCAAACCCAATGTGCGCGTTGTGTCGCGGGTTCGTCCCCGCGCAGGGCGAACATTTGTGTTATCTACAAATGCCTGTTCTGAGTCTTGGTATCTTTGTGCGAGTGATTTGAATGTTTGTGAAACCCGCGAGTGTCGCGGGCAACACAAGGATTAAATTCCTTAATGCGGGTTTCGTTTTATTAAAAAATAAATATATTTACTTAATTTTGCTTATAATAATATATATTATTAACAAGAAATCGCTGAAACGTCATTCATTTACGCAATGCTAATGAGATAGATTGCAAGTTAGTTGTATTTAATATTATATGTTTAGCGAACGAAACGTGCTAGCTACAATTTAATATACTTACTGACTTGTTCAGGTTATCGACCCTAACGCATGGATCGAGTTTAAAATCACGACTTTTATGTATGAAATTGCTACTTTTGAATTCGCGTCTTATAAACACGTTACATTTGTCATCATGATATCGCAACACTGATTAAGTGATGACTATATGGTAGCTAATGGATTTAGAATAATATTCTTATACATCTATAACATAGAGGTTTAACCGCCATGTTTATTATTTTGTATGTATATTGAGTGAGTCACAATGTTTTGTCATGTTCGACTCCTACGCAGGTCTACATTACGCATGCGCTTCGTTGGACGCTTGTTCTTGGAATTGTCCCTTTTCTGAAATAATTGCTATAGATTTATCTATAGCGTTAGCTAAGTTCGTGAAGCAGCGATATAAAAAAATATACTTGGCTGCTCTATAATTTTGGATAGATAAAAAGTAAGTGAATAAAGATATAGTTTTATCTGTTTGTATCAAGAAAACTATCCAACGTCAAGTAGGTTGGGCGTCGGGCAGTGACCTCTAATACATACCTATATTTATATGTATTAACATTTGGTATGAAATCATCATCTCATTTAGCTTAGTTTAGTTGTAAGTTTAAAATTCAATGAAAAATATCTCTAGCGCTAATCCTTTACTATCTTTCTCTCTTTCAGTAATTAGTAATTATTTAAATATATACAACCGTTATGTTAAATCTATAACATAATATACAATTAGGTACCAGGAGTAAAAAATTCGCTTTGATTTGTTTACATAATCTAGTATGAACGATCAATTGTCATAATGTAACTTGACAGTTTGAGCCATGAAATCCGTCTTCGCTTTATTATTTTTTATCATCGTGGAGTGCCGATGCGTCGGTGTAGATTATTACCTCGGCAAGGAGCCAGAGCCCCAAGAACAAAATGCAAATGCAACCTTGCCTGAACCTGTAGCCGATGAACAACAGACCAATCATCGAAAATACTTGAATGCTTCTTATAAAGAAAATTTAAATCAGAGTAAAGAATCCGATTACGGACAGTATGAAGGACTATCGGAGATTGAAGAAGACATGGTAAATAAAGCTTTTGAGTCCAAGCAACCTAACGACATGTCTAACGAATATTTCGATACGAAGGCAGAAGATTTAGAAGTCGGATATGATCCTAATTTGATGTTGCGTCACAGTTTTCATGATGTATCAAAGAAGAAGTTATTGCACGATGTTTCTAAAGACTACGTTTATAATTACGAAGAACCACTTAACATTACTAATTATCAAGTGCTACGTGATAAAAATGAAAGTATCGAAACTACTGAATTCGATTTCAATAAAATTGTCATTCTAAAAAATGTCAAATCAGAGACCGAAAATACCCATCCGAAAGTATCTATTGACTTTTATAATTTAGTACCAGCAGTAAGTGTAAATAAAGATAATGATGATGCTGTCAGTAATTACAGCGTTTTAGACAATAATGTCTGGTATGTCCCAGAAATTACTCAATGCTGGGAGTTACCTATGCTGCACGGTGAATTGGGACAGGCTAAGAAGTCTAATGAGGTTTTTCTCATGTATTCTGGTGAACTTAAGAACGTAATTGAAACCACTAACGAGCCGAGTCAACCCTCTAGGCCGCTTTACATACCTGTATCACAAACTATGAACAAGTGGTGTGCCGCAGGGCCCTGCTATGGGGATCATACGCTCTGCCTTTTCTCTGATAGATCTAACTCACAGTTATGCAGGGCTGGTTATATCGTTTCAACTCCATCAATGATTGAACAAATAGGTTTAGTGAATACGATTAATTCAATGCGCAATCGTATCGCTAATGGAGAAACAGATCTATATCCGCATTTACCAAAAGCTGCCGATATGAACCAGTTAATTTACGACTTTGACCTTGAAAGTATGGCTGCAGCTTGGCTACACCAGTGCCTACCAGGGCCTGCCTCATGCTCAGCTCTTGAGGGCACCTATGTTACACAGCTCGAATGTACAAAATACGCAAGGCATTGCTGTATAGACTCCTTTAAAAGTGAAAAGGCTTCGAAATGGTATTTTCGTTGTATACAATGTATAAGTAATATTTTAAAATTAACCTTTTAGTCAAAATAATAATACAGTCATTTTTTTCAGTATACCAAAATACGAATGTTACGTTGATCCTATTATTGGTTGCATTCACGTTTGGTTTGCGGCTGCCGGTAAGAAGTTAACGACGACTGACATAGAATGTGGTCATATAACACGAGAGACTTACTACACTGTCCAATTGCTCTGGGCTGATACTCATAAAATTGGATGTGCATATGGTAAAAAAGTTGGTGGAGATATAAGAGTCGTGTGTAACTTTTCTCCCGGTGCTCCGTTTTACATTGAAACCAAGTATTTTTGCGGTTTCATCACACATAAACCAGTTTTGGAGAACCAAACCGACGCTATAACTAAACCAGAGTTTTTAGCAAGTCTTGGTATCGCTTTAAGTCCAGTGAAGAGTTTCGATGAGGCGGATCTACAACATACCAGTCACCATATTAATTACTCTTTAAGGTTTTCTGATATAGACATTCTGGGAAAGGTTTACAAGAAAAAATGGATTCGAGAGAAGTTAAATATTACACAGAACAGTACCATGGGGCTCGTTGCTCGGTTGGTGGCTAGATACACTTTTGGAGAAGACGGAGGGTCTCAGTGTGACATGAACGAGGCTATCTATCAGATCGGGGAGCCTGGTTCGAGGTGCGTGGAGAGAGGGAGACGGTTCCATGCTCTCTGCTACGACTTCCGCGACCCCACGCCGGGCTACAGGCTGGTGGCCGTGCTCGCACCCGTCGCTTTATTTTCCCTTATTCTCTACGATTTGTTTAGCGGTGTTGTGAGACAAACAAATAATTAGAGCCATAAATTCAGTTTGTGCAGTAGGTAAAAAATATTGTTTTGTGAATGTGCGCGTTTATAGGCTTTAAAGTTGTTAGCCAAACTATACCATAAAAATTTAGCTTTTTAATATAAATTGAACTTATTTCTAAGTTTTTGTCACTTATGATTGACATTCCAGCATTTTTATGTAAAGCCACTTTATCCATGTTTTCAATAAACGATAACCTAACTATTCATCTGGTAACTAAGGTTTACGGTTGTCTTTATTAACTGTTATTATACTTATTATGCAGTATAATGTACATCTATTTATTGCAAACTGTATGACCGCAAATAAACAATGGTCCTATACAAATACTGTCCTATCTGAACTTTTGTGTCGACTGACAATGCCTTCTTATATGGATTGGACGTTCCTGTGTGTTTATCTCATCCTACGATATGGCACTGATGAAGCTTTTAATTTAAAAATAAAATGGTAATAGAAATGCTATAGATCATTAATTTAACAATGAGGACGTTGACGCGTACTCGTCCACATCCATGAAATAAAACAAACAAAACTTCTTGCCCTCGCAAACATTAACTTTTTAGACAGTAAACAAAAGCAAACGTTCAATGTCTTGAAGTAATTCATAAAGATCGTCGAGTCCACTCAAGCGTGTAAATTAAATTGATGATTTCCCCGTCGAACATAATCACTTGTGAACAAATTGTAACATTACTGGGAAGTTTATACAGTCAATATTTCCGGGTTAACCATTCCTTGTTTTTATTGTATAATGCTCATTAACACTGAAACTCGTATGCAATACGATAGTTATGCCTCTGTTAACAGAAAAAAATACCTACTGTTAAAAGCAATTGCAATACACTAAAGAAAGAAAGTATAAGGTAAAACTATATATACTATAAAACTGCTTAATGAAACTGTCATCCTATGGAAGTTTCTGGAGAAATTGGGATTCCTATTCTCTTTTGCAATGGACCTGTGGTTAATAATTCAATAATCCAATGCATGACAAACTCCTTAAAGAACTCAGTCATCTTGCACTTAGATATAAATAAGAATCGCTGTACAAACCTGTTGTTATCAAGGACAGGACGGCGTACACCACGGCTAGTATTCGATGCTCCATATTGATTTATGTATTATCACACTTGTACTGGTTGTCTTACTAGAAGTGCAGTTCTTCGCTGTGATTGAAGGTTTCATTCAATGATCTGTAAAATGAAAAATTGGGACTTAGAAATATTACATTTGAGCTTTGTACTATGTGCGTAAGTTGGAATGTATAATAAAGATAAAGGTACACAAATCCCTTCTCGACAACTTTTCTTTAATTATACAGCTAAATTATTTTCAAGCTTAACTTCCGATGAAATGTGATGATTACTTAAGATGCCAGCTACGGAGATTGTCAATAACCTTATAAAGTTTAAAAGCAAACTTTCATCTGCCAAAGTTATTCCCCTATCGAAATACAAGATAAAACATTTTCAAGTATCCCATAAAAAACCCAGTATATCTAGGTATCGGAGTCTCTGCGCCGGTACACAACACGTGCCTGACTCGACGCCCGACAGTTACCGAGAACGAACTGTTATACATTTAGCATCAAATTGGCTCTGATTTGATGTTGCCTTCATGACTGCAACGCGCTCAATACTGTAGACTTGAATAGGCGCACTCGTGTTATTTACAAGGTCCTGACACGCTTATTTAATGCCTTTCTCTCTGCCCAGGGTTGACTTTTGACCAATGAAAATGTATTCGTAATTAATAATTATGGTTTTAAAATAAGACCTCATTTATATTGGCAGCGGTTTTTTTTTAATCATAGAGATATGTTGAAATTTCCGCGCTTTTACATGAAAGGTGAAATTTTTAAATCGTGCTACTACATCGATTTATACCGGTCAATCAATTGATTTCAAATACTGATATTCCTACTTTATTTAGGTTTATGTGTTATTGAATCATTAATACTGTTTTTTGCTAAAGATTTTCTTAAATGCCGCAAGATAAAAACTAAAAAAGAATATGTTCCAAGCAATTACATAGCTCATACAGTTTTTTTTTTTGTTAGATAAGATCGCAGCGATAATTGGAGACTTGTTCCGATTACAGCCTACCGATATTAACGACATTTTTAGGCGTATAAATTGAGAGAAATTGCATATTTACGCAATTAGCATTACATAAGCTATCAATACATCTAACCTTGTTTAAACGCGTTTTGTTTAGGATTGAGATTAAAATAAAATTAAACCACATTACATAACCGAAGTTGTACCTAATTGGATCAGTTGAACAAGTTCAGAAGTGCAAACACAGAGAATTACAACACTGTGTTGCGTACGAGGCTTGCCTTAGTCCAACCATGAAATTGTATTATCAGAACATTTGTCTCACGCCTTTAAAAATGTACCTAAGGATTACACAATTGGCCGGTTTCTTTTCTGATAGCGTTGACTTCGAAACTGTTCGGGCTGTTGTGTTGTAGCAAGTATATTCACAGTGATATTAAATTAAAGCTGTCAGTTACATAATGAAATATCAATAAAACCGATTAGCCGATATTTTTACGTGTACTGTCTTACAAAATGTTGGTAACCCGTATGTTTACGTTGCTGAATTAACCGAAGTTGTATCAAATTATATCGATAGCATATGATGGTGTTCATATTATTAAACTCGTATCTATCGATGAGTGAGTCGGCTATTGTAGTGCCCACTTACAAGGTAAGCGAGAATTTAAGTGTACTTGAACGAATATAATGGTTATTCAATACAGGCTGAATATTTGAGTTAGCAGATTCTTACACAAGACTAGCTAACTAACTCTTGTTACCGCGGTTATAAATCATACAACTTAGAATTCATATGAATCTTTGTTTTGATACATTAATATAGATTTTTATACTACGCCTAATGGAGCAACAAAAGTCTACATGTGTATGACGGAGACGGAGCCCACTACGATTATTAATGTAGCGATCATTAACTTACGAATGCATTTCAAACTTGTCAAACTACTAGACGCGTAATAAAATAACTATTGATTCTAAAAGAGGAAAATATGTAACAACATTGTAATCCGATCGTTAAGTCCTATTGTTATCAAAGTACATCTTTACGTTACTGAATGTCAACAAGAGAGTAGAACGCATTTTTTTAAGTTATCGATAAATTTATAACGTAATTAAATACGTTAGCGGCCATTGGTCTTGTTTATTGTTCTTTTGCCATATGTCTTGATATTCCGGTTTCATCCCACCTTAATCTTTCAACATTGCTCTGAGATCGTTACATCACTTTATTTTTAAGTTTTGCCGTTGGCAGGTTAAGGACATTTGAAATTTTAATGTAAAATTATATTATTTTATTATGAATCTTATTAAAATTTGCATATTAAAGTATCGCTTATAGAATCTATTATGATGAGCCTCATGAGTTAGACAAGGCAGCATAACTCTGGTCCCGCGGTCGGTGTGTGATGGATTGCAACGCATTGCCAAAGACCGACATAAAAGCGCGGATGACGTAGCAGGGTGGTTCAGGTATAGTCAGTAAGAGTCTGACACTACCCGTTCCCTCCCCCCCGAGGGAGCGGGTGTCTATGAGGACTCCCCCGCCTTATAAAAAACGGCAACTCTACGTAATTTCTAGAAACGAGTATAAGAAGTATTTATATGTTGAAGGCTCTACAAACAATATTTTTATGCTAATTGAATTCAAATAATTAATTAGGGTCAATGTCTTGCAATAGGGTAACGTACCTTTACGAAACAATAGAAAGAGTTAGAAAACATAGTTTCATGGTAATCTCGTATTTTAATAATTTATAAATTGCATTGCATAATGTTAATTGAAACTAGTACGAGTAAGTTGTAAAGTTATTTGCATAACAAGCCTAGCAACTACTAAAGCTTTTAAAGTATTAAGTTACCGTCGACTAGCCGACAAAAACCGTCAAGTGTTAGCAAGTGGTCGATGTAGTATCAACTGTGAAGCATTGCAGATAAAAATAAGTCTGCACATGACCCATTCTTGAGCTATTCCTATATAGATAACGATTGTGTGTCTAAAACATTTTATATCATAACATATTAATTTGGATTTCCTTAATAACACAGAATGAATAACATTAGTCACAGTTCAAAATGTAGAGCGGAAAAACTATCACTTGGCAAGGGCCGATGTTATTCAAAATACGCATGTGCATACACGAGGCCAATTCGTAAATAAATTAGATTATTTCAATGTAATCGCCAAATTGTTATTATAACTTGTTGCTGTATATTAAAACCTTTGTTTTATCTTAGCTGTATTAAGACAATGTTGATTTTGGACTCACTTAACTAAACAATCGTCGCTCGTGCACAAAGTATCGTAATTAAAACATTAACAGTACAAACAAAGACAACTCTATCCATTAGCACGTAATTACGCAAGACAAGTAATTACTAAGTATTGTGAAGATTCAACTAATATGCAATATTTATTGATGATTCTGCTCTGTTTATTTTGCCCATAATCGTGACCGATACGCTGTAATGCAAATTGTTTAGTAAAGGACGGTTTACATTATCATCGAGTTTTGGAGAGTGCAAGTAGGGAGGCAAGTATTTTAGTATACGCGGGAACAAACGTTTGCACTTCTTTCACTATATTGTTATTCTGTCTCGTCTATATGAACAGGATGCTACTGGAAATAAAAATATTCAACCAATTAAGCCTATCGAGATCCATATCTGGATATAGGCCTCCTATTGCACTACAGCACCTGGTCCTCAGCCTTTCGTGTCTAGTCCGGACCAGCTACCGTTTATAAGTCATCGGTTCATCGCATCTGGTTGGGGGCTTCCTACATAGCGTTTACAAAAAGATTAACCGACCCTATTTAGATTCTAATTGAATGGAAAGTATAATCGAAATCGAGGAGTAGTACTAAATCACTCTCCTAAACACTATGATAATGTAAACCGGCCATAATACAAAACTCGATTTATTCAAATATCAGAATGTTTTACAAATATCGTGACATTGAACTTAGAATACGTACCGATTGGTCGAATAACAGCTATAATGACCGGCCTCGTAATACTTGGTGGTTAACAATAAGGGTTAAAGTTTACAACAGAACGTTTGGATTGGGTTTCGGTAAAAATAGATGAACTGAATTTATGTTAAGTTTGTTTTTGTACTTTTCCACGTTAAATTGTTGGTCTTTGACGCGTTTGAGTTACATCCCGAAAAGGAATTTAATGTTTGTTTGTGTTTAATTTTATTGAATACTAGCTGTTGCCCGCGACTTTGTCCCCGTGGTTAGAAGATATAAGTTATGATTTATACCTGCCCTGATTTTTCACATTTTCCATTGTATCTTCGCTCCTATTAGTCGCAGCGTGATGGTTTATAGCCTAAAAACTTCCTCGATGAATGGTTTAATCAACACAAAAAGATTTGGACCAGTAGTTCCTGAGATTAGCGCGTTCAAACAAACAAACAAACAAACTCTTCAGCTTTATATATTAGTATATAGATTTTCTGCGAGTTTTAATTTTAAAACATTGATTTTATGGATTCTTAAAACTCTTGGACTCCAATAAACGTTATTGATAGCGTATTCAATCATATTAGCGATAGCATATTGCTTTTTATTAAAGTTTCGCAAGTTGAAGTTATTAGTGTAGGCCATAATAAAATATTACTAAAACCAAAAATGTTAAATCTTCTAAACGATTTCACAAAATTATAAGTTGAGATATTTTGCAAGACAGCTGTTGTAATAGCAGAATTTATGATCGAGATCGGTAACCTTGATATTTTTAATGGTTGTGCTTCTATAGCCTATTCCACCAATAACTATTGATTGCTAAAAGTTTTTTTAATATTATTAAATACCTAGGTAATCAGTGTCAAGGACCAATACAAAATAAATTAGGTAATGTGAATAAAGTTACTGCATCGGTCAATGAAACATTCCAAATGACAATTGAATAATAAAATCTAAACGAATTTGTGTTAATGGCAATGACGTGAGAGTTTCGTGACTAAATCAACATGTGCATAATAAGATTTACGATGAAGAAACAATTACGAAACAATTACGATGAAGAAATTAGTACTAGCACACGCAAACAAACAAAAAGGATTTATGCAATATCGCGTTAAAGGACAACATTATTTTCTTGAACTCGTTCTGGGCTATGACTAATTCGCCTTAAGTTTATAGGTAGTAACTCATTTGAAATTACATGAACGGTTGGTATAATAAAACTGTTATTGCAATTTGTTTTTAATGTCATTAAGTTCTAGATTTTCTAGTGAGGTCTGAATGACTAACCGATACTGTACAATGGAAACAGGAAGCTGGTCTTATAATTCCAGGAAAGTTAATTTTAATTGTTCCGTGATACACGGCAGTATTCTCGTAAATTGATAACCCTGAAAACGTGTATCATAGTGTATTACTAAGTAAACATACTCAGCTGCAAGCTAATGTATGATTACATCTTCAAGGTCTGTATGAATGGACTTCTGCACTCGCGGCCGAACTTCTAATCGATTTTATATAATTCACACAAGTAACCTTGACTTTCCCCCAAAACAATGTTATTACTAACTTTAATAGGTCCTAAGTAATACATATTTATTTGGTAATGTTTAACTTTTAACGACATGTGATGACTTCTGTTTACCCATCTTTCGATGACGTAAAGTTTGCTTATGCCAAATGGGATGGTTACAATTCAAATGTTTACTTATAACATGTTATTGATTCGAGGCAATGTATGAGAGCTGTTAGCACTTCGTTTGTAAATATCATTACGTTTATCGTGTAACAAACTACTCTACATTATGTCTAACTAGCGTACCAAAGCTGTAAAGACCTAAATTTAGATTTTGCTTACTTGGTTCCAACTTGACAGACCGGCTTGGCAGACAACGCAGTGCAATATTCCGAAATTATTTCAATTTGCATACGAGCATGCTTTACTTACTGTTGAACATTAACACATTCACGTAAATTAAATGCACTTCGAGTAGACTGTATAAAAATTTGCTTTTATATTATTTTACACTAGTTTGACACAGCTTCGATTTCGTAATTAAGCACGTGTGTTCGTTTATGTTGCGTGGATTTAATATAACTGCACGTGTAGCTCCGTCGGGAGTCGGCGGCTGACTGGCCGGCCAATGCCAAGACAATAGCTCAGACATTTCTCGCGCAAGGACTTGTGACAAACGTAACGAAGGGCGCGGACCTGCGGAGTGCGGAGACCGCGCACGCACAGACGCACACCTAATCTGCGTCTGCGTCGCCGCGTGTTGAGCAACACCGACAAGACTCACTCAAACCGCGGTCACAGAATTGTTAGAAAACAAACTTTACGCTGTATGACCCTGTACCGAAATCGATTTTATTTTGATTATAAATTGATTTGCAAGATCTTCAACTATTGGACTTGTTAATATAAAAATTTTAAATTATAAAGTCGTCGCATGACAAAATAAAGATATCTATTAGTCTGCGAAATATTCAGGCTATGATTAGTCCAAGTAAAATTAATCTAAGTCAGCATTAAACAAACCTGACGTATAAAGTCATTGACTTTCAATCAATCGCCTGTTCAATTGTGTAAATGATTGGCACAATAACAAGTAGAAATAATTATTCGACTTTACAGTCTACATTAAGAACAATTTACTTAAAAAAAACAAAACGAAATAGTCAAACGAATTCCTGATGAATCCAACAGAGCGACGATACGGTTCATCATTACATGATTACACCGAGCACTACCATCCGGCCGACATCGTCCGTCAACCAGCACCGCGGTGCGCACATCAACCAATTGACTCAGCCCTGACACGCCAGATCAACACTTGAGTTCATTATCGATTATAGTCTCTTCTCTATAAGTACGCCTCTTAGATATAGAACAAATTAAAAAAAGATACTTTAGATTTAGATAATAGAAGTTAGTGAAAATAGTTGATGAATTTTCATATTTTTGTTATTAAAAAAAACTGCACCGTCATTTCTCCTAAGGTCACACGTCTGTTTGCGCTATCTTCACAATAATTTTGTATTACTTTAAGGTTATTTGGTGTTAATAGAGTTGAGATCTGACTGTTCAGTGTTCAGTGACCTTCCGTCCCGGCCACCAAGGTGGTAACCATCACCTACGACTTCGCTAACGATGTGTTGACGTGCTCTTTGTGTAGGCGCCGCCTTTAGAAGACACTTTAAATTATCTACGGAGGCGTAGAGCTCACCTATGTACTGCATTATCTATGAAGGGAATTGCTTTGAACACGATGCGTAGCCGCATATCCTGAACCTAGCCCTGGGCAGTTTTCATTTTAGTAGCACGGAGCAGTTACAGAAAGAATTAAGCACATATAGGTATGGTTTGTATTCTAAACGATTATGCAATTTAATTTAATTAAAACTCCATACGACGAAAATCTATTAAACTGTTAATAACACGTCGTCGTCGTAAGAGCGAGGACAGCCCACATGTGTATGCCGTAATACTTTCTGAGTAATTGGACATGGCTGTGAATATGTAATTACAAAGTATGCTGTAAAGGTTGAGGTATTTCCGATGACTTTGATGATTCCGATAATACACACTACACATGCGTATTAATTAATTAAAATATATTTAAAATTATTGTAGAGCCCAGGTGCAGTTCGTTGTAATCGACATAAAGCAATAGCACCGGGAAGGTCCAAGAGTATTTGTCGGCGAAGCGATGAAAGATTTGCGTTACCCCTAAATGAAAATCGGTCAAGAGCAAGTTAGACTTAAGATACATAGGGTTCTGTACAAAACGGCTAAAAAAAACAAATTGATTGAGTGACAAATTTTTAGGGCTTGATCCTAGTTCGAACTTATTCTTTCTTTTACATTTAGCATTTGTGGTTATAGAGGCATCAGAAATTACAATAACAGCCTCGTGACGGAGGAAGGACGGAAAGACATACGGTTGGACAGCTGAGGCTCAATATTAGCGGCCCGTTTAGGTACTTAACCCTAAAAGAAATTGAAGAAAGGGGAATCGAGCTTTTAAGAGTCGACTGAGTCGTATGGAATAAATGTCACTGAGCCATCGTTAACCTTGATGGTTCTCTCTAGACGGGAAGCACAACAGGATACTTGACAAGAATACAACAACTTGGCCCCATACAATGTGACTTTTAATGTAAAAAAAAGCAATGACAAATCGATTAGCATAATAGAAGTGTGGGAAAATGGAGAACCTACCACGTCCTCATGAAGTAATATTATTGCACTTGTGTGAAAGAGATGCCGCTCTACACCGTGTAGTGTTGTCATGCTTCCTCTGCCAATATTATCTACTTTAAGACGTGGTGTTTGGGTAACAAGTACATGATAAGTATTATAGAGGTATTTTTATGTCTGCGGTAATTCAACGTGACAGTGTAACTAAATTTGGCGATGCATATATTACAACAGGACAGATAATATCTTTATTCTCCACCCACGCTGTTTGTGAACTTCTTATGTTTATTAATATTTGTTTTTTTAGGTACTGATGAAATCAGTATGATTATATTTAGAGATTTTGTTTGTCGCAATTTAGATTAGAATTTACATCAAAAGGTCCTGATCTGAAGATTCTGTCTAAAGTAATTAATACAGTTGGTTTATTGCAACGCTCTTTTAAAATAGGCCAATGAAAACATTTGCTTCAACAGTCGGACTAAAGCATGTTTAAAAGGATGTTTTAAAGTCAGCATCCAGGCTTTCTCATTTATATAATAACATGAAGATCGTGCTTTTTGATACCCGCTGGTAATACAAAATTGAATACTACAATGTTCCAAATTGGCAGAGCATTACGTAACCGTGAAAGTGGGCTATTGTAATTCATCAAGTAATATTATCGCGTGGATATGTGACGAGCATCGCTTACACCTCACACGCACACTTGTTGTATTTTAATTCAGTTCCTCGGCATGCGAAGGTTGCTTCAGCAACTGATTTATTGTTGTAATGGGGAGGCCACGAAAATCGCGGCTACGCTAACCTATATACACACGGAATTTTTGACGGTCGACCTACCAATACTTCTAAAAGTAATCTTATTGCTGTTGTATAATAGAGATAGAGCACTACGCCATGGAGTGCGCCGTCACGCTTCCACACCTACCATAATATTACGACATAATGACGAATACGACAGAATGAAATTCCCCAAAAAGACCTACACGAACTGCAATGCAACCCTAAGCTACATTAATGCCGGTAATACTTCATTCAACATTGCTTATTTACTAGGCCCCAGTCACTAGGCAATGAATGATGCAAATGCGGACGGATGAACTATATAGGTGCGACACAAATTGCTACATTTAAATAGCTCTATTCAGAGGTTCCAAGTTATGGAACCTATTGTATAGGCAATGTTGTATTAATATTGGTTGAAATATGGAAACCACGTGGTTTCGACATTTCCTATCTGACTACCCTGAGAAGAAATGTTGAAACAAACTCAGGGGTCGCAGACTAAACTTTAAAAAGTTCATTGAAGTGAAAATATACGTGTCTAACTTTCGTGTAAATAAATTGCAGCTCTACCGCACCGCTTATGATACTCCGCTGTATCCGTGGCCCGAGCACTCCTTACAAATCATTAACGACAACAATCAGTTTAGATGCTTCCGTTACGTGACATCTTTCTTGACACATGTTACTTAATACGCGGCAAACATTACAGGTAATACAGATCATAAAGATCGTGGTAATAATGTAGGCAATTGGTGTTAAACCACCGCATTGTCGTCTACAAGCTATGAAACATAGAACTTACGTCTAAAAGTAAAAGTAACAATATCTTAGTTTACATGTTGACAATACAGACAAACAGACAAATTATCTGATTTACTGAAGTGCTTTATGTACTTCAAGACCTTTCTCTTTAAACAGGTGGTCAGTTTGATACCCGTCGAGTGATATCTTGAATTAATTAAACCAAATTAAGAAGCAGTATTTTCTTTCTACATAAATTGGCTCGGCGTTTTTGCCAATGTATAATAGAGTCGTATTATCGTATACTTAAGTATTTGCTGGCATTTGTGTCGGCTTTCACAAAACTCTACTCTAAAAACTTGACGGCACTTATTGGACGGAATGGTTAAATTTCTTGCTTTTATCATAAAGCCTATAGTAACAAAAATACTTTTTTTTGGCAATAACTCTAATTATCGCTATCAGCAAACTTTGCTATTAAAAACCTGCGATGCTAACTTGACTACCATTATTAAAAAAAAAACGTTTGCCTGCCCTTTAGTTAACTTCTACCTCTTGTTTTTTTGTTACAGTTAACAGACATAGTAAACGCGATGTCGACGCGCGGTGAGCTGCCGCTTGAGCTGGCGCTCCGCGGGCGCAGCTCCTCCATAGCTACAACACTGCTGCAGCACTGCGCAGACGCCGACGCCCGGGGCCCGCGCGGCAGGACACTCCTGCATCGCGCCGTCGACGCTAGAGACGCCTTCTCCGCTAAGTTCCTCGTCGATAATGGCGCAGATCCCAATTTAACCACAAAGTAAGTACTTAACATAGGTATTAAACAAGAAACGATTTATCCACTTAATCCACTTATTTACGCAACCTTTTACTTGATATTGATATAAAAACAGAGGACGATCTATCGATAATTTATCTCTCCACTAAAGAGCCTGGACAATGACACCATGTTATTTTGTATGCGATCATACATAAACAATGGTTAGCCCTAATCCTCGACACACAAAGAGGGGTATTATTAGTGTCACGTCTGACTCTGACTGCCATGCAATGTAATGCAAGAATGGTTATTTTCTTTAGACAATTTGCGTGCGTAAAAAATATTATAAATATTAAGTGTTATTTGTATTGATAGTAAATCAAAAATCTTAAATTTATGTTATTTTATACAAGAATTCCGATTTGTTCAGGGAGGAAGGCGACACGGCTCTTCACCTTATAGCCTCACTCACATCCAGTTCATGTGACGAAGAGACAATGGAACAGATGGCCGAAATCGCTGACGTCATGATCCAGAAGAGCGCAGACATTAATAGACAGAACCGGAAAGGATTGTAAGTATTCAAGCGCCAAGTTATGTTATCAATGTATGAAGCAGAAATTCTATCCCAGCATTACTTGTAGAAGACAGAATCGTGCTTCTCGTTTTAGAAGATCTTAATAATAGATTCAACGAATGAAAAGTAAAAAGAATCCAAGTAGATTATTAACCAATCAAGCTATTTTAAGCTTAACAGTTTCTGGCAATCAATAAAGATAATTCTAATTTCTCTTCTAGTACACCTCTCCACCAAGCAGTGATAGCTAGGAACCAAAGGATATTCGACTTGCTCCTCAAACAGCCCACCTTAGACACGAACCTCCGCACGCTTTCCGACGAACACCCACCCCTGTACTACGCACTCGTCGACGACAGACGCGCCTCCATATCATCCAGCGAGACTTTAGTCATGAACGGATCCAATCCCTTCGATACACCGGTTACGAACAAAAACGCCTTTACCGAAGACCCAGTGGAAGGCAAAACTGAGAATATCATCGAAAGAGGTTTCGCTGCCAAGCTCTTGGAGAAGGGATGTCAACCAAATCCTTTGTACACAAATTCTGGAGACAGTTTGCTTCATATTCTTGCTCAAGGATGGTTTGAGGTAAGCTTTGTTTGTCTGGTAAGATTCTTCCCATTTGGTCCACTTCCAGAATGTATAATATTTTGTTCAAAACGCATGTACCGGCTCCAGTCCTTCATAGATCCAAAATTGCTGCTTGCCCTGCGTGGATAAGTTCTTCTAACAGGATACTCTTGGGTTCCTCATATTTTAATCTTCTATTCTTGCCAAATTATTGCACTACAGTTATCTCACAGCTATTTGAATACATTTGTCAGGATTCAGCAGTATTCCTGGTGTCCCACCTGAGCGGCGATCTGAACCACAGCAACGAGGCGGGCATGTGCGCGTTACACGCGGCGTGCGCTAACGGCCTCGCGAGGCTCACCGCCGCACTACTGGAGCACGGCGCCAGGCCGAACCTGCAGACCGCGTATGGGGAGCAGGAGGATACTGTGTATAGGTAAATGAGTGTTTTATTGTTTAGAATGCTGCGCTTCAGTAAGAACTCTCGTGATATCAGTTTGTTGCCTGTCTGTTTATGGGCAGACAAACTAAATGAAATTTGGTACCTGTCCTGCCTGTTTAAGGGCGGACAAAATAAATGAAATTTGGTACCTAACAGTATAGGCGCAAAATAATATTAATCGGTAATCTTCTTAGATATAGGTCTCGGATTATCTTTCGCAGAAGAGTAATTATATTCACAATTGTTAATGTCGTTAACATAATGAGCTATGTTATGCTTTAATATATTGATTACCTCAATAATAATACTAGAAACTCTTTACAAATATTTTTTATCATTTAAAATATATTATATATAGTAGGCAATCGCCTCTTTACCCAAAAAAATACTTTTCCTTTTAGTCATTTATAACTTGTTTTTCCTGTAGGCAATCGCCTCTACACCTAGCAGTATTAAACAACCACGAGGGCGCGGTATTAGCCATCATAGAGCACAAGAAGCTTATCGAGCGCGGCGACATGCCGGCTACGGACCGCAGTAGCGTAAGCCTCACTCCCAACCTCAACCTCAAGAACTCGGAGGGCGATACGCCAGTCAGCTTAGCACTTACTGAAGGTAACACTTTAATAATGTGCTTGAACGATTTCCCTATCCTGTGAGTCATATTGGTTAGATATTGTTTAAGTTTTGTGGCGGGACAAACGTATTAAGCAATAACTATACTGCGAAAATGGGTGTAGAACATTTATTGGAATAACAGAAAAAGGAATTGGAATTGAAAAAAGTTCTATATACGTAACAAATATTTTTGCAATGTTCTTTATAATTGCTTCTGCATCTAAAATCTATATTGTTAGGATAAAATTTTCATTTCATGTAATAAATCAATTTTAGAGAGTCTACTAGACCTTATATTTCTCGGACCGTCCATCATATAAGGCTGATCGAAACACACTTTTCTTGATTCATAGGTCACAAAAACTTGGTGGCACCATTGATTGAGGGTGGGGCTGACCCCAACATCCGCAACGGGAAAGGCTTCACGTTACTACACCAAGCTATTGTTGAAGAGGATTCCAGGACAGCTATATACTTGCTCGACCATGGAGCCGATATGAACGCACTGTAAGTTGCTCTACTTGCGATGAAAAACAAACATATACTTAAATGTATGTTTGAAACTATTGACACTTGAGGAAACAATTTCTATTTACCAACTTTTGAAGACTATTTTTTCAAGTTTGAAAATGTATTACACATAGTTTTTGACTTTACATATATTTGAAGCCTAAAATGGAAAATAAATTAATGTACTTGACTGTTTCATTTAGATAATAGAACTAGGCTAGATTTCCGTACACATTGCTATCTGTGCCAGCATGGTACTAGTGATACTATGTCCAAGCTATTTTATTTTACGTATGTTCCGATGTCCAAGGATAGTTTTTCGTAACCCGCGTCGTTAATTAACGACGTTCGCCCATCGTTAATTAACAGCTGTATGTGTCGAACGATCTCAAGCAACGTTTGTCGCGGTCGGTCCATAGGTTGACTACTTATGCTATATAGAGCTTCTTTGTGATTCGGAGCTCACGTTAAATTATGGACCCCGTTCATTTGAAATCATTGACCATCGCTGCGGGTAGTCGAAAGATAAAAGTCAGACCACCAGTTTAAATGAAGGGTTTGGTTTTGCCGTGATTAAATAAACATAGTCAGACGCTCCTTGTAGCTACATACAGTTAGACAGGAATCTGACACAAACATAGTCATCAAAAGGTTACGATCTGATGACAAGGCTGTAAAAGCTTAATTTTTTTGCGTGTTTCTAGTACGGAAGTGGGCGAGACGCCCTTACAGCTGGCTATACACTGCCGGCTCGGGCTGGTGGTTGAGGCGCTGTGCGTGAGAGGCGTGGACATGAGCCGCCTCGACGCGAACGCCGTGCCGCCGCTGTGGGCCGCGCTCGACTCCGGCCAGGAGGAGGTCGCCAGCGTACGTATACACACAAATATATAATTACAATACATTAATTCAAGTGTACTTTTTTCCAAGATGGGAAATCATCAAATGACTCGTTGTCAGACTCCTACTGACTTGTTCTGAATGTTCCTTCCTTCGCCCTTCGTCTACAGGGTTCACGGTAAACCTTTCGGAAAATCCCGCTGCCCCAGCAGGCATAAGTGAAAATACTAAGTACTCATTTTTAAAAGTAAAAAAAAAACTACCAAGAGACTGCATCCGGTGTCGCCTACCCTATACTGTATACTTCAAGTACATCCTACCTCATTTATTTATTCTTATCTTCATTTATTTTTATTTCAGATTCTTGTGAGGAATGGCGCTGATGCTGACTGCTGGGGTCCTGGGCCAGATGGATGTCTGCAGACGTTGTTACACAAGTAAGATCTGGCTGTTTACTTAAAAAGAATGTAAACCATTTTTAATGCAAGGCAGACATTGTGTTGACGGAACTTATATGGAACAAATTTTATCAAAAGTATTTTAGATTTTATGGCCTACACTGTAAGGTGCATTTTTCATGTAGAGCTATGGACGAAAACAAGGAATTCCTGCCGAATTCCTGACCTGATCTCCCCACATGGTACATATTATACATTTTTGCATAATTTAACCAAGAGGCTAAACTATTAGTCTCTTATATTCTAAACCTTATAACCGATACAATAAGGCCCAACTTTCTTGTAGAGCTATAGACGAGAACAAGGAATCCCTGGCGATGTTCCTGATCCGCTCCGGTTGTGACGTGGAGTCTCCGCGCCGACTCGGGCCCTCCGGTGAGGGCGCTGACGTCGCGAACGAGAAACACTCGCCGCTACATCTGTGCTGTACTTGGGGACTGACTGACGTTATACAGGTACGTTTAGGAAGGGGCTTTCTTGTTTTTGAGTCGATAGTATCCAACTAGAGTTTTCAGCCCAGAAAGTTGCCAGCGGCGGCAAAATTGACATGAATTATATAGAAGACAGTGGCTTAAAATAATGTTAGGTGCCTCCAATGTTCGACTTGTAAGTGGTTTGGTAGGTATGACAGTAGCTGGATATTGGTTTCACCTAATATCGTAATTTACAAATTAGTTTTTTGTGAGTTTATTTACGTGAATCCTCTATATGTGTTGGTATGAACGCATAAGTAATGACAAAGCAGTTTTTATATTATCTGTATAACGACGGTCGGTTGGCTTGACGTAGGCGCCCTCTTTCTCACCGGCTTTGTAACACGTGTCAATTGTGATTTGTAATTCTTTTTCATTAATTGTAAAACCAGTTAAATACTAATTCAAGTGCTTTATTTATATACAACAATATGAAGTCTCATGTATTAATACATTCTATTAAATATATTATTAAACTTATTCCTAATTCCCCAGACTCTTTTAGAACACGGGGCCAACATAAACTCTAAAGACGTGGACGGCAAGACGCCCCTCCACATTGCCATAGAGAACCAGCACGCGGGCATCATCTCGCTGCTGCTGTCTCAGCCGGGCATCGAACTGTCGGCGCGGGACAATCGCGGCGTGTCGCCCTTCGCCGCCGCACTCACCGCGAGGAACAACAAGGCAGCTCAAGCTATACTAGAGAAGAATCCATCGGCAGCTGAACAGGTTAGTGTAGAGTATTTATAAGCTTCGGTCTAAATTGCAAAAAGTATTTAGACTACTCTACTCTAGTTTCTGCAACTGGGGGAGTACGAAATTGGTAGAATAACTATCAACTCAATATATTGTAACGAATGTGATTGGCTTAGAAATCAGTTTTTGGACTTGGTTTCGTAATGAACGTTGCGTCGAAGAGGAGCACTCCACTACTCAGCAGGAGACTCCATTCGTCATCTTCTTTTGAAGTTGCAATAGTTTTGAAATAGTTTTTCCCCTCCCCGATAGAGGCCGCTGTTTAGAAAGCAAGAGTAACAAAACTTCCACCTAACCTCAGAATCCGTCTCAACTCTTTGAGACAGGAGCTCATTGGTTTAAAAAAGTCCAATAATGAATGTTATAATGTTTCTAGGTGGACAAAAAAGGCCGCAATTTCTTACACGTGGCGATCCAAACCTGCGACGTGGAGAGCGTGATGTTCCTTCTCTCGGTGGAAGTGGACGTGAACTCGCGCGTGCAGGACGCGTCGCTGGCGCCGCCGCTGCACCTGGCCGCGGCCGCGGGACACGAGGTGCTGCTGCGGAGTCTGCTGCTGGCCGGCGCCAGGCCCAACGATAGAGATGCGCATAAGTAAGTGCTTTGTTAGGAAATATTTTGTATACGGGCTTCAATAAGGTGACTAGGAACATGTACGCCCTGTTTTTCACGCCATAGTGTGTCTGGTAGCTTGAGGCGGGTTTATAATTGTGACATTCTGTTGCTGTTTTTTTTTGAACGAGTATGTAGCCTGAAAGCTAATTCTGCCTGTTTTACCGGACTTAAGACATCACTGAAGTTAGTTAATTGACGGTTTAGATTTGTGGGTACTAGGCCTTTCGTCAAATTCGAGACTCGAACGCCCTGACGCCGAGAGACCGGACGATTTAAGCTTGAGAAACTATAGGGTACCACTCCACGCTGGAGTGGCACGCAAGTCAAGAGGGGGTAGCTTAACATATTATACGAGTGTGGTGTAACCTGAGTATCCCCTGGCAGACGCACAGCACTGCACGTGGCGGCGGGCGCGGGGCACGAGGCCATCGTGAGCGCGCTGGTGTCGGGCGGCGCGGAGTACGGCGCCGTGGACGCGGCCGGCGACAACGCGCTGCACGTGGCCGCGCGCGAGGGACACGCCGCCGCCGCGCGCGCGCTGCTCGCCGACACTGACATCGATGCGGCCGCCGCCAACCTTAAGGGTAACGAATCCCCAGCAATATACATACACAACACAACCTACATAACTTGCCAACGCACCTTTTTTTGTAAGGCGAGGGAATCCTTATGGACACCCGCTCCCTCGAGGGAGGGGACGGGTAGTGTCAAATTTACTGACTAAACCTAACCGCGGGATGACGTCAGCCGCGTTTTGTTGCCGCGTGGAAATGCACAACATTTCTACACTGTGCCGGCCGCGGGGATGCCATCGCACCTACTTCTTTTTATATCTTCTGCCTGTAGTTGACCGGTAGAGGATACCTCAGGTATTCAGTCTGCCTGTACAATGGCTAACTTTCCGGATTCATCATAAACTGGACGCTAAAAATATGTAAAAATATCATCCTAATTATCACTGGCTTAAACTACCGGAATACCTAGTCTTCCAGAATATATATTCAAAGATACCACAAAACCCAAGCAGTACTAATACCACTATATATAAAATTCTGTTACCAGGTAGGAATCCTCTTCATGAACTGTGCTGGTGTAAAAAAGACAATGCGGCAACAATCTGTGAAATATTCCTCGAGTTTATGCCAGATTATCCTATCAACAGGACTGACCTACAGGTAATTGTTTACTGACAATATTTTCCGTATTTATAAAATAGCTCCATTGTTTTATTTATTACAAAATCTAATTATATTTTATCCATTTCATCTGTTAGGGTAACACTCCACTACTCCTAGCGTATATGAACGGGCAGGGCGCGATGTGTCGCGTGCTGGTGCGAGCGGGCGCTTGTCTCGCGCAGGAGAACAAGGACGGAATATCTATATTTAATTATCAAGTAAGTTTAATTATGTGCACATAACTTTCCTATAGCTGACATAGTGAACGTGTCGGCGGATTTCAAACGTAGATATAACATACATGAAGAACTCTCTACATGGTGGTCATAAAATAATATCAAAACTTTCTTTATTTTATATCTATTCAGCCCACTGTACTCTACACTCCAGGGAGTACAATAACATTTAAAAATACTAAGGCCTTAGAGAAATAGATGGGTACTTAGAAATGTAGTATAGGTAGGATCCTTTTAGTTTATCCTGCTATGTTAATCTGGCAGCATGAGCCATGTTTATGTTTTAAGCTACTAAAGCTTCTGCCTGTGTAGGTGGCAACAAAGCAGTTGCTCCATCGTCTGCTGGACGTGTTGCCGGCGGAGGCGCCGTGGGCGGAGAGCGACCTGTGCCAAGAGTGCGGGACCAAGTTCACGCTCACCATGAGGAAACACCACTGGTATGTCAAGCACTATAACATACTTACATGCTTAACCACTCACAGTATTCGAAGCTTGATACCACTTCCTTAGATTACACAGATAACAGCTATGTTTAACCACTTACGTGCTAATGGATTTGTATATCTTGACGAGAAGAATTTTAAATTAATTAAGATATGTATTACTATCTTTTAATATATTTCAGTCGGCATTGCGGGCGTATGCTGTGTAACAAATGCTCTAGCCAGGATGTACCTATTCTCAAGTTCGGCATGAACAAGCCGCAGCGGGTCTGCGAGATCTGCTTCAACGTGTTGCAAGTAGGCGCGAGTTAGTGACGTAACAATAGCTCTTCGGCACTGACGGAACACATGTATGCAAGCCATGATTGGTTGGAACTCGAAAGCGCTCGGACTACGACACTACACATACACTGTGCCTTTTATATCTACAACATTCCGGTGTAAGCTGTCTAGTTTCGTAGTCTAGGCACGCCATCAGATATGATCTAAATGTAACCCATTCATAACTCGGTATGCGATTTTTAATGTGACCATTAGTCGCGTAGTTTTTTATAAAATATTTTATTGCGAAAGTAATAAATCACAGGCACACCCCAGTGACTAGAACAAGCAATATTTCTCATATTTTCAAATGAGACTAGATCACAAATAATTGCTTTGAGTTTTTTTTCCTATTATTATAGAGCCTAAGTACGTATATTATGATGTCTAGAGGCATTTTCTTTACTCATTTTATGAAATTTGTTTAAAATTCAGACTTGGATAATGTTGTCTCTTTAGGTATTAATGTATTGTTATGCATCAACAGTTATATGAGAATGTGATTTAGTTAAGCTTTTAAGGTCACAGTTGACTTCTAGTTGCGAAGTATACCCTACTATATAATGCCTAGAATGTAATCTTTGAAAGCCAAGAGCGCGTCCATTAGATACTTAAAAATAGTGCCTCCAATCTTTTTACGACACGATAAATTGTTTCTTTACAAAATTATGCCAAAGTTTTGAACGTGCTTTTGTTTCCATATTTTAGCTTTAAAATATTGAGTATATTTTATTGGCTTATTTATTCTATATTGTTGGTATTATTGTTCAAATTTTATATCGCTTATAATGTTCACACATGAAAATGTCTCACATACATATATTTATTTATGTAGAAGTAAGTTTATTTGATTTAGTATAGTTTTGTTCTATACTGTGTCTAGTTACTAAAGCTCACATGTGCGCAGGTAGTGTGCGCTGGCTAAAATACGAATTAATAATAGTTACATTACTATAGTAGCCAGCGGTCTATGTGAATTACTGAGTCACATCTACCCACAGAGGCATACAAATGCCGTGCACTGAGATTACAGTTTGAAAATTTATAATTTGATGCGTGGTTTAATATGCGTAATAAATGTTTTCCTCTTTGTTGTCTTATTGTCCGACAATCTTTTATTCCTGTATCAATATCACTGCATTTTGTAACTTTCAAAGTCAATTTCATTAATTTAGTTATAGGAATTTTATAAATAATGAAATGTATACTTTTAATGCTTAGGTTTAAGTCAACTATTATACAATGTTTACAATTTGTAAAATTAACATTTCATGATGTTTAGCATTTGTTTTGACATTCCGATTACTGTGCACAGGTTTATGAAATACACTCTGTATAAATTGTGTTTATTACACCTTATTCGTTTTATTGAGTGCCATTTTATTTGTTTCAGAGCTTACTCTTATTTTTGGAAATTATTTTTTTACTATTGCGAAATTCCTTTTCAGAATTTTATATTTGCTATAATAAAAATATTATACGCAATATGCTTTTTTATTACCATTTTTATACCATATATCTTAAATAATGTTGTATTGTTAAATAAAAGACTTAGTAAACGGCGATTATTTATTTACAAATAAACAATAAACTTCAACTCTGTCGATCCTTATACTTGGTACATAAATAAATTTGCTAAAACTACATCTACCCTTTTGTACCAGCAAATTCTATTGAAACAATTACTTTGTAACATAACTTTAGCTGTTGGGTGGCAGTTCGGGCAGAAAATTATAATTAATTTACTTTAGCCTCTTGAAGAGGTCCTTGGTGACGCACTTGTCGAGGACGTGCAGGTAGTCGATGAGCTCCTCCTCACAGGTCTCCGCGGTCTGGGAGCGGGAGTTCACGCGGTCATTGCACTCTTGGTACTTGGCCCAGTGGTTCTGGGCATCGGGTTTCTGTGAGCACACCTCCTGTAAAATCATGTACATATTTCATTATTATTAATACACAAAATGATGTGTAAAGAGACAAACAACATTATAATCTCGTCAACATACATCAACATGGACTAGAATAGTGAACAAATAAATATACAAATTTAAATACAAATGATATCATTACTTAAATGACAATACATAATTAAACGAGAATAATAGATTACAGTTTCTAATAATGGATACAAAAATTACTATTGAGCCAAACCTACAACAAAATTAACTCAACTTAAATAGGAATTCATGATAACCTTTTTATTTCTTGAGTTTCTGAACATAAAGAATCTATAAACAAGAAAAAATAATTGATATTTATTATATGCAAAATTGAACACCAGCTACCCCACCGGATAGAGAATTAAAGAGTAAAGGGGTAATAAAGTAAAGGGGGGGGATAAAGAATAAAAAGTAAATAACTGATGATAAACATAAAGAAAAACTGGAATTTAAATAATAAATTGTTTTTTACTCTGCCTCCGTAGTTTCTACTTAATGCCAATAAAAAATTTCACCAGAATCACAGATTACTTTGGGTATCTATTCATTATTAACTGTCTCCAAATCATTATTAAAAAGAGAGAGAGCCCTTAGCTGTGGCCATAATGCAGGTTACTAACCCAACACACAGTTGCACCTTATGTCAAATTAAATCTTGCTGAACTCAGTATACTACTGCATCATTTTTAATTCCATTCGCTAATATGAATTCAAACGAACTTCATGTTCCTTCTCAAAACAATATTCACATTATTTGGACTTTAAAAAGGGTTTTGGATCAGTTAAGACCTATGATTGTATGAAAAGTGTGTTCCTTAATCTACATTTGCTCAGGATAATCATTGAAGAATTGTTGTGATGGCTTTGCGGTTCTACACATGTATTGGTATGCTTGCGGTGCAGGTTGAATCCTAACTCATATTTATTTTAAGACGCCCTTGACGAAACTGTGAAGGTACAATGTGAGGAAATCTGGATTCCAAATATTGGATGGTAAAATTGCCAACCCGCAATGAGCTAGCATAGTGGCACAAGCCCTACCTACACAGGAAGAGGTCTGGGCCAGGCCAGCAGAGGGATGTAGGTCTGTAGGCTGGTATTATAATCATTGAAGCAATTGATCATGTCATTAAAATTAAAGAAGACAAGCTAATTTGAGACATCTTTGCCAGGAACTCACTATTCTTTTAAGTAAACATGGACAGAAAAATAACATTTCAATCAGTACATATTAGAACATATTTCACTAAGCATTTGGTTCTAAAATTGGAAAATTTAACATGAAGCAAAAGCACCAGATAAGGGAACGCAAGACAAGGACCTATACATACTTTATGCATTAAAGTAAGGTTATAAAAGTACTTCTTGAAAAAAATATATTTAAGTATCACATAAAAGATTTTATTCTTTACAAGTCACATTGATTTATAAAATATATTTACCCTTAAGTGAGTCTGGGGATCAACCATTTCTTCTTCGGCCTCCTCCTCAGCCTTGACCACAGGAATAATGTTTTTGTTGGACATTTTGTCTGAAAATGAGATTCACTATTTAACACTTGGGTCTTACGACGACAATCTTACAGATTACGTGAAATACCACTTCTTTATTAGCGAAAAAATAGTTTTTTTAGCAAAAAGTTACCTAAATCGATGATGCAACGACCGACGGTAGTGAATCAATGTTGCCAGCCAAAATTATATATTGTTTTTGCATTTCGTTCCAATATTGCTATCAATGGATATTTTTCTCATTTGAACAATTGTCTCTCAATCCACGTTTTTTAAATATTAATGTTATGAATATTAAGTTGATTGAATTAGTCTGGTACGACAAAGGAAAATGTGTAAAGAAAAATCGATAGATTAAGTGTTTTCTATTATTTTACACTAGCAACATACTACAACAAAAAATCACTGACAATGACATTAACCAAGTAGGCAACATAACGGAACCAATAACTGTCCATGAAGAATGAGATTTTTGACGTAAAAAGACATACATAGTGTAGCTTCTAAAAAGTATACTTCATGATAAACATTGTGCAAGTAGTCAACTGAATATTTCATTAAAATGTTTGTCTAAAGATAAATAAAAATATAGATAGTAATGTTTTCATTATACTGCGATATATTAAATGTGCTGCTTTATTCATATGTAATAGAATAGAAAGTAAGTATGTTTTTATCTACTAGTCAGCTCTGAACTGGTCGTCACCATGGAGAGAGCTTGCTGTAGAAAATTATTTTATATTTCGATATTGTGGTGTTAAATAAAAATAATTCTGATTGCTGCTGTGTAATTTAAATTAGCAAAATTGTAATTGATACATGGCTTAGAATGGCTTTGCGTCAAACATCGAGTATTCGACAAAAAACTGGAATCTATACGATATCCTAACATATTGTTTTATAAACATTTCAGGTTCGTTCTAATAGAAAGGTGATGGTTTTACACGTAATTTTCGAATTTCTGATACAGTCCAGAAGTCCCTGTAATTGATTATTATGTAGAAAGATTATTTGTTGTAAATGTTGAGGTTATGTTTTATAAAACATTATTACTGTTTTGTCTTGCAGAATGAATGGAGGAATGGAGCATAAAACTCCAGGTCACAATGCGGTGCTTCACAAAGCACCTAAAAACTACAAACTGCTCATGGACCCATTTCTGGTGAAGGGAGCAAATAAACTGTACAGATATGATGGTAGTGTTCCTGGAGATGCCTCATATCCACCTGTACAGTGCAGAGATCCTCGCTCACAGCTTTCGAGGATCTGGAATAGACTAGAACCAGCTGATTTACCTGTCCCTAGGTACCCAACTTTTACAATTTGTTGTATTGTCAAGCGTTATTTGACATTATCAAAACATTTCATTATTTGATGACAAATGCTTCTATAATTGTGTCAAAATCAAATTAAGTCGTTATAAATAAGTAAATTATGATACAATTGTGTAAATTTGATCTTCTAAACTTATTTTGTGGACATTTGTAGCTATAAATCTTATAAGTTTTCTAAAAGTCACTACTCGGCTTATACTTATAATAGAGTCAGGTTATGTGTGAATTTTTATGCTGTTTTAGATTGAATATACAGATAAATAGCTATAAATTAAGTGAATACAGTTAGATAAATGTAATTTTGGATAAAATCTCCTTTGTTTTTATTTTAACATTTCTGACAGTAGTGCCAACATAAAGTTTTTGTTTGGAGTGGGAATTTTAAAATGTATTTATTTGCTTTCCAGGTTTAAAATAGATAATAATTATGTAGGAACACCTCCACAATTGGAAATAACTATAGCAAATTTGAATGACAACATAGATAAAACATTTTTGTCGGACATGATGAATAAGATTGGTCCGTATGAGGAATTGATAATATATTACCATCCAGTTACAAACAGGCATTTGGGATTTGCAAGAGTAGTGTTTCAAGATGTAAAACATGCAAAGCAATGCATAGAAAAATATAATGGAAAATCAGTCATGGGCCAGGTAAGAGTATTTTCATAAATGTTACAATGATGCAATTCATACATGTTCAGAAAAATTGTTGTGAAAATTATTTTGTTTACATAACTTATGTATAAATTCACAATTTAAGTACTTTGGCCTGTTGGGAAATGTGACTTCCAATTGATAAGGGTCAAATGCAATTTGAATTAAAAACAATTAAATTAACATGCAGAGCAACAGTTCATATTATAATACAGTGTCCTATTATAAGTAAGTAAACATATTTTTAGGGACTTAAAAATGCTAAAGTACATGGAATGTAGTACCTTAGAGGTAAACAGTTTAGTTCCTCTATTTGATATTACCTTAGAAATAAGAAGTAGAGGTTTTATCATGTTTAATAAATAAACTTACTTAAATACATGGAAGAAAGATATAATAAAAATTATATGCTTAGGATTGCAATTAAACCATCGGAGATAATGTTACACTAGGTATTGTGGTTCCAATTTGTTTTTAAATTAATCTTAAATGAATATTTTAGGTGCTTGATGTCTTCCACGATGCTTTTGGTAAGAAAGTTCACGAAATGTTCGAAAATAAGACTGTTGACAAGAAGCCCCCGCCTGTCGCTACGGTTGTCAAGCCCCCAGTAGTTGCTGAAGAAGTGCGGCCTCCAAAGGTGGATCCTACACTCAGTAAAAGATTAGAAGAAACTAAGATCACTGAAAAGGTGAGTACTCATTATTACGATATTTCATGTTATTTGGGAACCATTTAAAGGTGCTTCAAATCAAATGCCCAAACCAGTGTTAAGTTTTATCAAACGAGGATACAAGTGATACAATAATTCAACTCGTAACAACTATATTTTACCTGTGACAAAAAATTAATGGATTTGATTTTATTTAAATCGGTTTTTATCAAATAAGTCAATAGGATCTTTGTTAAAAACCCTGTGACTATTTTAAATGAAAAGTTTGTTACAAAAATAGCTGTATATAGATTCCCAAGCACAATAGACATAACGAATTGTCCTTCCAAGGAGCCGTACCCTCGCACTCACGCTTCGTACAAGGAGGTTGAGCACAGCGACAGCAACCAGCGGTGGTCGGACGAAGAGCGAGAGTACCGACACAGGCACCGCAGCAGGAGCGAGCGAGACAGGGACAAGGATAGGGACCGCGACAGAGATCGAGACCGGTAACTGTTTTCACTGAGTATTGTGGTTAATAATATAAATAAAATTAATTCTGACTGGGTGAATTCTAATAACTGAAGTACGGTACGCTATTTTTAATTAAGAAGACGAGAATATTGAAGAGACAGACAATATCATATCCGTGAGTACTTCAACTAATATCATATGATGGTGTTAGGTACCTACTATAGTTTGTAATTTTGTGTAAATAATCATATGCATTTAATCCTAATTATAAACTGCTATTTTCCAAGCAAACGGTGTAAGAGGAAATGCCGGCGAAGGTAAAACTAACTTAATTTTTTGTGTTTGCGTTTTGTTACTATGAGTGTGTTTGATTTTTTTAGTAACTAGCGATTTTTAAGCTTTATGATTTACTTCTATAATAATTTTAGTATGTTTTTTTTTTATTTTTTAACCTCTGTGTAGGGAGCGTTACCGCGAGCGTTACGCCCGCGGCACGAGCGAGACGAGCGAGGCCCCGTACCCGAGCGCGTCGCACGCGCCGGACGTGCCGTACACGCCGCACACGCCGCACGCCACGCACGCCCCGCACGCGCCGCACGCACCGCCCGCTGCCTTGCCCTACGACCCTTACTATCAACAGAGGTAATTTATACTATTTTAATTTAGAAAAAGCATGTCCTGCAAATCATGTAATTACACTAATTACTGTCGCTTTTACTTGACTGTTCTTTTGTAATAGTATTTACTAAACTTTCAAAATGAAAGGATACAAAAATCCTTTCATTTTGAAAGTTTAGTAAATTTTGATATTTTAAAGTCAAAAACTGTATATTTCTATTGATATATAAAATATCTCCGATATTTATTATCTTTTGATATGTCCGTCCTATTATGATATTGAGCATAAATGATACCATGAAATAATTTAAATCTAGTTTTAAATATAAATTTCGATTGAATGCCGTTATTAATCAATTTGGTTCCGTTTTTATCCCTGCAGCTACGGCTACAGTTACAGCGCTGGTGCGGCGGCGGGTGGCAGCAGCATGTGGTGGGGGGACTGGCGACATCCTCACCACACCTCCCACCACCACTCACATGTAAGTACCATCACCACTCACATCAAAAACCAATTTATCTTTGGCGTAAACTGGTTCCTTGCAATGCGTGAAACTTACATCAAAAGAATTGATTACTCGATTTCGTGAAATCGAAACTGATGAAAGATATTGATTGCACTATAGAATACACTATAGGTAGTTCACAAGAAAAAAAAGTACCAATTGCGGTTTTAGAACTGTATTTCATGTTCAGTGCGAAATTCAACATTAAAAAACCATACATAAGGTCCATACATTTGTCCTGCAACTGTTTTGATGATAATAATATACCTAATGTGTGTTATTTGATGTCTTTATGACAGTGAGTGTACTGATACTAACAGCTCGGCTTGACAGCGGGTCTCATTACATCATCATCATCACTTGGGACTCATTCGACAGCGTTAGCACTGCCCACACCATTTATACTTTGCTTAGCCATTCTGTATATATTTATAGCAATTTTGATATCAGTCTCCGATTTGAAACAAAATTATATAGAAAAAAAAATATAGATTGTATATAGGGCGTAAAACGTAAATAATATCAAATTTTCTGTCATTTTTAATTTCTTCATTATTGAATGAAAATTGTACTTACAATAAGTCTTACATCTATTCGTATAGATTAGATTCATACGACGAGTTCCTTATTATTTGTATAATATTATTAAGCCAATTGTTTTACAATTCCAAAAAAATATGTCGTTATTCTATCATATACATATATGATATAAACCTAGAAATATAAACAAAAAATCCATAAATCTAGGTAAGTATACAACATTGATGCTTACCGTGGTCACAATATAAACTGGTATCGATATAACATAAAGCTGGAGCGTCGTTCGTCGGCCACGCCTGTGTGGGTGGCGCCGACCACGCCCGCCCAGCGGGACGCGCCCTCCCCCGAGCCCAAGGAACGCCGCGACAAAGACAAGGACAAGGTCGGACAACGCTTGCCTCTACATGCACTACGCACTAGTACGATTAGTGTATTGTATTAGCTTGTTCTCATTGTTAAAGCTTATGTTTACAACGGATTTTTAGAGTAATTTTTAGGAGGATGATTCTTTATTAAATGTATGTAATGGTTTACTCTCCCGTATGTATCGGGATTGCACCCGTGAGTAAACGATTTCATTATTTATTAAAGGATTTTTGAATAAAACTCCTAAAATCTATGGCCTCGATGCAATTTCTAAGAATATTACAAGTGAAATTCTGAGGAGTTTATTTTAGTATTCATGCTTAGTTTACATTTTACATAAATTTGATCAGACCAGATGCAAATGCCCGAAAATCGTAATTTTATTTCGCTTCTGATAAAATTCATATGAGAGGCGGCGTTTGAACTTTTTCATTCGGTCAAATAATTGTTAAATTTGTCAACCTATGACATGTATAAATAAGCTGCTTAAAAATATATAAAAATAAACGAATCTTGTTGTAAATGTAAGCTTAAAACATAAAAGTATTAAATGTGATGGAACAGAATATCTGTAGTTATGTAGTTGCGTTGGTATATGGACAATTGCACAACAATTATGTACTTAGAATTATTATTATTGCACAAAACTGCACTATGTTGTATGCTAGGTAACTTGGTATTTATTTATCGGTATTTATAATTATGAAGGTAAGTATAGGTCATTCCCCGCATGGCATAGACAATATCATATCACCTGCATGTTTACTAACTTTTTTAGCATGTATCACTGCCTGTGCTACAAATAATTTGCATTGCGAAGTGTTTTTGTTAGCTGTGAATTGTATCATGATGCACGTGAATAAAGTTGAATTTTGTTTGCATAATTGATGTTATAAGGCCTTACTCACACGATTCTCTGATAACCGACTTTAGCCTTTACTGGTTTCGAACTTCTTTGAGTTCCTGTATGTTACTAGTCGGATGTAGCTTAAGTGTTGTGGAGTTGTTGGTTCTTTTATGCAAGGTCAATCTATAAAGAAACAAGTAACGATACTCAACGTTATTGATATTTAATTTAAAATACTGCATGATTTGCACGTTTTGCTAGTATTGTAAGTTATGTAATTAGAAACGAAACGAATACAGGTTTGTTTTAAAAATCACTACAGCATCATAGATTAACCAGATTCGCAGCTTATATTAACAGTTTACATCAATCAATCAATGATAATTTCAGCTCCTTGCTCCTCCATGGTCCTAGAATTGCAAGCACTGTCAAATACACTTTCTTCAAGCCTGCAAATTTCAAATGAGCCCTCACAATTGATAGAAATTATTATATAGGAAGTTCCTGTGGAGCCTAAAGTTGAGGTAGTGGAGCCCCGCCCTCCAGAAGATACTACAGATAGCAGGGAACCGGAGCCCAAGCCGCCGCCACCTGCCGAGGAACCCAAGAATTTTGATCTGGATACCAGGTATTATATGATGTCCCTAACAACTTAGTACTGAAAGTAAAATTATTAACTTTGGCGTTTGCTTTTGGAAAGAGTTTGGCGTCGCGTATGCAATTTTGCAGGACATCAAAATGAATAGTTGTATATCATGCGCTAACTTGATCTCAAGTCAAGTTAAATAGAAGGTTTATATGTTATTGAAATCTTGAGAAGAATGACATGCATAATAATTTACTATTCTAGACTAGTACAGAATGTAATTAGTTTCTTCTAACATCCAATCGCAAATTGCATACATTTATAACTTTCTCGATCGTTTCTGTAAACAAATCCAGTCATCTTATACCTAATCCTGTTCTCCACAGGATAGCGATGCTGCTGAAGGGCGCGTCGACAGGTGGTGGGTTGGCGCCGCCGTTTCTGTCGCTCGGCATCTCGTCCGAGGAGGAGGACGACGACCGCATGCCCGCCAACATACCGGACATCGACACGCACAACCCGCCCTCCGACGATGACGGTAACACACTCGTATAACACTATCTTTTAACAGTCATACACAACACTAGTAGAGGAGCTCGTGGCAGCGCTGCAACTGCAAAAGTTGATCGATCACAGGTTAAGCTACGCTTGATACGGTCGGTCCGTGGATTGGTGACGTTACGGAAGCGTTGAATTTTCGGCCCTTGTTATCTTTGACAGTCGTACTTAAAAAGTCTGATTAGTCTGACTAAGAGGTATCGTGTTGTCCAGGTAACTGGGTTGAGGAGGTCGCACAGGCACTCAATAACCCCAATTTTGATTAGTGACGTACTTTTTTTAAACATAACTGAGATCGTTTTCAGTAACCCACTTGAGTCTCATTTTTATCTGACTCATGCAACTTCGCTTACTAAACAGGGCACTACATTACCTGTTATTCAAGAACTTGATCTAAACCCCAGTTTTTCTGTACCAGGTTCCATTAGCGATGACCGTGAGAGTATAATATCGCTGAGCTCAAACAAGGACGTGGACCCCGAGCCCCTCTCCACGACGCCCTCGCCGTATCTGTCGCGGGAGATCTACCTCGACTGCCTTCATCACTCTGTGGAAAAGGTGAGATTACCTCTTCGATACAATGAAATGTATCAAACAAGTAATCAACGCATGAATGTTAAGTTTGTTGTGAGTGCACTAAACAACAATTAACTTAATTCGGTAGGTTAATGACATAGTAAACTATTTTGTGTAGTGCATATCTTAATAATACATAAAAAAAAACTATGATGCCACAGACAAACAGACAGTCAAACTTATAACACCTCTGTTTTTGCTTCGGGGTTCAGGAAAAGAAACTTCAAAACATTACAAAATTAAAGTAATATATTATGATATAGATCAACCAATCTACACATAATATCCAATATTTACGATTACTCAAAATAAGTTTCTACAAAATTATATGTACTGTTCTCTCTATAGAAACCGAACGCGGCGCCCGCCCCTCCCCGTAAGAAGTTACCGCAGCTCGACAAGATCGGTTCCGACATATCGTCCTCCGAAGACGAGCTGCTGACAGGCGAGGAACCGAAACGCTCTCCCGCCGCGGAACAAGACAAGAACCAGGATAACTTGGACGATGACCAGGTAAACTTTGATGTTCGTGGTGAGGACTTCAGAAGCAGGGATATATGAGATAAGGGCTCATCTTGACCGGTTTGCGCCGTTATAGGACGATATTCGGAATGTTTAGTCCAGTCATTCTAACTCCTTTCTGGGACTGTTGGATAAAGATGTTTGAACTCGTGTGAACCTTTTAGGAAAGTAACATTAATTTATTTTTGCCGGTGACTGATGTTGGAACTAAAAGGCCAATAAATTTGTCAGCTTTTGTAGTAATGAGAGTACCCCTAGCGCCACTATTGCCAGGTTAAATAACTTTATAGTCCTTTACTATAAATCGCTCGGTCCGTACCGTTAATGCCTCCCATTAGTTTGCTCTATAATATGGTTTATAATAGATTTATGTTTTCATACATCTATCCAATGGACTATAAAAAAGATGGTGAGCATTGTACCATACAGTATACATTGAAAATCTTAACATGAAATTTAAAACATTATTTTACCTACAGATGTCGCTATCATCGCTGTCGTCGACGGAGGCTAAGATCGAGGAGCAAGTGCCGGCGGACGCGTACTACTACCCGCCGGCGGCCGCCCCGCATCCACATTACTACCAACCTATGTGGCCACCTACAGGTGACAATACTTACAAACAGATACTTAAACAAAGCTTAACGAAAATACTAAGTTAGTCCTATACCAATTCTGTTCATACAATAAAACAACTTTTCTTTACAGAATAATTAATTCCCAAAGTACCCTATACTGCCAATCTCGAGATTGCGATCCGCGATCAAAATACATAATCGCAATCAGCGTATGGGAAGCCAAGGGGCGTCTTTTTCCATGTTTTTAATTTTCCTGTGTAGTCGCCGCTTTCTGTGAAGGTGAACGCACTTGAAGCTGAACGCATTTCTGACCCTATAACATACGGTCCCACATCTGAGTCTGGGCTCTGCGAAGGTGACCGCACTTGAAGCTGGAGATATTTTTGACCCTAAAACTTACCAACACTTACTACCACATCTGAATATGTGCTAATTTCCTTGTTTGGATCTCCAGCGTACCCCCCGCCGGGCTACGCGGCCCCGGGGCTGGGCGCGGGGCTGGGCGCGGGGCTGGGCGCGGGGCTGGGCGCGGGCGCGGGGCTGGCGGGCGCGGCGCTGGCCTACGGCAGCTCGCTGGCCGCGCCGCCGCTGTTGCCGCATCACTACCCGCCGTACGCCGACACCAACCATCCTGCACAGGTAATATATGGACACATGTTATATTAACTTATCGCCATCGAGTACTTAATACCTATGTTAAGTAGTCGACGGCGATAAAAGGCTCCTACAAAAGCATTACAAAGATGCTAAAAAGCGCCGGTGCTAATGGCTCTAATATCCAATGAAAATCATAAATACACTAAAATCATAGTATTTTGTATGATACGTAATGTTATATTTCACTGTAAAGAAATAAGATGCAACATGTATTAAATTATTATATATTAATTACAATCATATGTGTTAAATGTTGGTCGAGGTGTTTTATCGAATACCGAATTATCACCGGTAATACATACAACGAACATGTCATGATTCACTTTATCAAAATCCTTCTCAACAGGAGCTTGACAACCCATACTACCCAACAATCAACAGCGTAATAGAACGAGTGACAGCAGAACTGAAGCAAATACTTAAGAAGGACTTCAACAAGAAGATGATAGAGAGCACAGCGTTCAAGAGCTTTGAGGTGTGGTGGGACGAGCAGAGCCGCAAGATCAGACAGCCGAAACCGAAGGAGGATGCTAGTCAGCCTATACAGGTACAGGCAGCTCCTGTAAGTATATTTCATGATGTTATTAGCTTATGGTGTTGGGTAAGGATAGTATTATTATTTTAGGATGAGAATATTTGAATTTTGACAAGTTTGCTTGTTGTTAACTATTACTAATTTTATCTTCTGCTCTCGAAAAACGTAGGACCCAAATGTGTGTTGGATTCAATTGTATATTTATGTTCGCGTTTTACACCGGTGTTCATGGATGACGTATGTTAACGAGTAAAAAGTTCTAAATTGCTCCAATTTCGGCATTTTGTTCTTATTGTTTTAAACTAAATCATATATTTGCAGAAAACGAAGAATTTTATTGATGCATGACTCCAAGTCAAGCTAGACAAAATGTCTCAGTTTTATACTATAGGCACCCTTTCTTTTAAGATCCTTTGCTGCCAAAACATAAAAGAAACTCTTATTACCATTAGCAGGAAATTCCAACAAAGAAAGAGGAGGCTGTGGACTCAATAAAATCCATAATGGAGTCTCGGGACCTCGGCCTGGAGTTGGGTGGCTACGGGGCCGGGATTGGGCTGGGCCTGCGAGCCACCATCCCCAAGATGCCCAGCTTCCGACGCAAGAGGAAGATACCATCACCCGTGTTCATGGATGACGACTCCTCCAAGAGGCTAAGTGATCAGGTAAATAGGATACTTTTATCTATATTGTATGTTGAGGTAAAATTAGAGGTACTTCTCTCAGTATCAAAAGGATGTGTGTTTGTCAAGTAAACAATACTGGAATGGGGACGTCAGATTTTCAAAATTGTAACTCTTTTGTACGTCGGAGTAGTGTAATGGAAATATTTAAAATTTTGGTCAGAAATCTCAGTAGTCTTGTTTTTAAAGCGTATTGATCTTCCAAACAGTCACTAGTCCAGTTAGTCCTGTCTGAACTTGAAATTTGCCCATACTATTGAATTATTATAAATAATCGTCAATGTCTCCTTACATCCCCGGGGTGGGGAATTTCTGGACATACTTAATGGCTTTCAGATTAGGTTTAAGAAAAATGACAAACTGCGATCTTTAAAAACAACAAATATTACATATTCTTTATTCTAATGTGTTTGTAGGAGGAGATGGTTCAGAACTCTGATGAAGAGAAGGAGGTACCGACGAGCCCTAGAAACAGAACGACAGGATCCTACTTGTCCAGAAGTCGACGGCGGCAATCCAGCAGTTCCTCAAGGTCAGTGATACTTTTATATACAACTTAAGGTTGCCGCTCAGCATTTATCGTCCATGATCGCGAATTTAGAGAAAATAAAATGGCGGAAAAGTCTGTCAATTGGCTGTAATATCAAAAATTTATAACAAAAAAAAACGATTTTGCCACATACCGAGTTGTACTAGTTAAGTCATCATCATATTATTTAACATGCCTTTCGAAACACGGAGGAGCTCCTTATGACAAAGATGGTCACCCATCTACGGAACAACCGCGTCAAGCGTAGCTTAACCTATGATCTATTCAGTTATGCGGTTATAGCTTAGCCACGAGCTCCTCGTTGTACTAGTTAAGTGTTCTGCTGATAGCGACCCAGCATTGTAGTAAAAGAAACAGTAAAATAAGGTCTAACGGCTTCTTGTTATTCCAGATCATCATCATCATCATCATCCAGCCGGTCATCGTCATCGGGCTCGGAGCGCAAAGGCTCGGCGCCACGCATTTACTCCGACACAGATGACGACTCCGAACTCGATGAGGCTGAGGTACACATACTTATGATCTTTATAAAATTAGTTGTTTACTGGGAGATTAAAACCTGGTTTAATAACAAACATACTACAAATTTAAATTATTTGTTGACAATGGTTTACTTAACTTTACGTCTCGAGATCACCTAATTGGTTTTGAAACTTGACATAAAACGTTCAACAAATGTAATGGAAAGATTTGAACTCTCAGTGATCTCGGTAACTTTATCGGTGAAGCGACTGTGCGTGTAGTCAGTAGTCGCAAATTCGAGCTTGTTTGCGATTTAAAATGTTTCCGTTACATGGAGTATCGAAATAAAGGTTAAGTTCATCAATAAAAATCTTGAATCTTGAGTTCGGCAGTTTGTTTGGCGACGTAGCCAAAAAATCACATTATATCATTCTGTGTCAGTCAATGTAAACTAATACTGTGTTAATCATTTCATTATAAGGCTTCCTTTGACATTCGTTCATTAACTTCATTCTACCTAATGCTCAACATACTTGAGTTATTGGGTCTAAAAACAAAAACGAATGAACTATGTGTTATAATATTTTATAGTAACATTCGTGAGGAAGATTCATTATTAAATGATGCAACGGTTTATTCACGCGTATTTATCGGAATTGCCCGACTAGTTTCCGACCTAACTAGAGTCCTTAAACATGAGCTGGCGCTGCGGCGGCGCTGTGAGTCGAACTTCGACTTCAATCCGGATACATACAGTGAACCGCGACAATAAACCGTATCATTTAATATGTATGGAAGTTTACAAGCAGGGTTGTTCCTGCAGTAGTAACACAAGCTGATACTTTCAATTGCCCTTTCGCATATCATGTCCATTATCATCCTGCTTCATTAAAAACCTTTTTCATGATACATGCATACTAAATCAGTACCCATCCACATTGTTCATAACAACCTCAGCGTGAACGTTTTAAACATGTAACATTACATTGCAGCCCTCCCAGGCGGTTGAGAACGATAAGCCGCTTTGGAGAAAAATGGTAACAGACATCCTCAATTGTTACTTAGATGGTCGTTTAGTCGCAGTAGAAGTGCTAGTGCATCTGTGTTCGGCGGGACTGTCTGTGGATCAGGAAAATGGTGTCACCCGAATAACATATCCAACCTTGTTTTTTATTTGTATCAATTAGAACTTACCTAAGGTGTAGATGACCAAAAGTATAAGGAGTACCTAAGTACTCCCCCTCCAATAAGGAAGTCTATCTATTGGATAATCTCTTGAAATTATGTTTAGTCCTCCGTTAGACATAAAACATGAAAGCGGATGGTTTATTCTGGGTGTTACCCAAGAAAGCATGAGAAAGATCCGCAGATATTCTCGTCATGTAGAATAATCTTAGCTTTTTTAAATAGGTTTGTATATTTGTGTGTGTTTTGTTTGCAGCTCAAGGTGGTTTCAAACAAGGAGAGGCTAAGGCGAGTGTACTCGTCGTCATCAGACAGTGAGGAGGAACAGAGCAGAAGAGGTAAGATACGACTTATTTAACTGAGAATTTATAATGACTTATCTAGGCTGAAGGAAATTCAAATGTTATTAAACTTATCATTGACCTTAAGCTCCCTCTTACAGCCAAGTTGAAGTAAACTATCGAATTAGAGAAAAAAGTATTTATAATATGCTCAGATCATTCTGTCCCAATGTAAGGCAAGGTATCGCTGTAAAAGTATGCAATAATGTTATTTATGTTATGGCGTTTATTCAAAAAACAGCAACCTTAAAATGCAACGAATTCTGATTTGTACTTTAATTTGTTAACCTTGCTCCCACCCTATAACAAAATTTCAGTTTTCCAATACACATGATATTATTACAGAAAAGACTCCTATCCCTCAAATGGAAGCCTGGGAAGGCTCAGGCTCTGGTGGCGAGGCGCCCGCAGCCGCCAGCCCGCCGCGAGACCTGCTGCTAGACCGCGTGTACTCAGACTCAGAGGAGGAGAGGGAGTACCAGGTACGTGGTCAAATAGAGCTGATGTAGACCTTATTGATATTAAGTGAAGGTTGTTTTTTGAAGAAGCTGATTGGTACAAAGTGAAATAATATGTAGAGATTATTATAAAGTAAATAGGCGTGTGCGTTGGCCGTTCAGAGAATACCAAAGATATGTCTTAATTTATCCTGGATGTCGTATGGTTGTCGAAAATCCATGTTGAAAGTTTACCGTTGAGTCAAGTGCAAGGTCACTTACGCATGTTATTTTTGGTTAATTGTTTTGAATAATAATAATAATTATTCGATTTTACAGGAGAGAAGAAGACGCAATACAGAATATATGGAACAGATCGAAAGGGAGTTCCTCGAAGAGCAAAGAAAGAAGTTGGAGACGGATACGCACCCGCTGCCTGAGAAACCGCCAGATGACAGGTAAGCTCATTACACGATGTATTAAAGGATTCGCGTGATAATAATAATTATGGTTTAGAAGGGAAACGAGTGTTTGCTTGGGTGCTTTGCTTGTTTCCTGACTGTGAGTGGACGAATTTTGTCTTTGGACTGTGTATAGTCCGTAGCGTGATAAAGCCGCGTACTTACGCCTTTTGTGTCTCGCAAGACCGACAACAGACGAGTGCTGACCTTACCTATACATTTAAATAGTCGTCAGTCTATTGTCAGGTCCGACGATAGATCAGTCGCATAGTAACAGTCCCTCCCTGAAAGCCGGTTTTAGGCCTACAAATCAGATATAGATTAAACAAAATTTCTCCATATCAAACAACACACCTCCTTTCCTCAGTAAACCGGACGTGAAAGCCGAGGAGGCCCGCAGCAGTCCGCTCCGCAACCACGCCAAGTCCCCCGATGCGGGCAGGCGCTCGCCGCGCTCCCCGCGCGAGGACGGCGAGGTCAGCGAGGACGAGCTGCCGCTCACCGCGCGCCGCACGCGCGACCCGCGCGACAAGCCCGACAAGCGCCCGCGCGTCGTGTCCGGCAGCGACCACAGCAACACCGAGACCGCGCTCAGCGTCAATGGGGTCAAGGATGTACGTATAAGATCACTTTCAAACTGAATAGAAATGTGCCGCCGATTGTGAACTTCAGTGTAAACATGAAGCTGATATGGTATTTTTCTTCAGCGATGCTTATTCGCTGTCGAGAAATATACTGTATTGTACGATATGGCATATTGACTCCGCAGAGCGTATTTTCGGTTAGGTAATAATGAATAAGTGCGTAAAGCTTGCTCAAAATCAGACGGCTGAAACTGTTGACTACTTTAAAGGCGGATTTACACTAAGAACAGCGAATTCAATATAAATACCTTTTCAAATAGTCCGACAATGAGTTACAGACTGCCCTTAATCTTACTAAATTACAACAAAAAAAAAGAGTAAAGGTCAACATCATCAGCCTAGCTTTTTCTCAACTATGCTGTGGTCGGTTTCCAGTCTAACCGGTTTCAGCTACCAGTGTTTTACAAAGAGCGACTGTCTATCTAACCTCCTCAACCCAGTTACCTGGGCAACACGATACCCCTTAGTAAGACTGATCATTTAACCTTTATTTTAATATTTAACAAATATATATATCACAGGGTAGCAGCGCCCTATCGGAGACCTCGTCCCCGCAGTCGCAGGCGTCGCAAGCGTCGCAGGCGTCACAGGTGGCGCTGGACCACTCGTACTGCCGCCCGCCGCCTGAACACAGCGAGCGGCCCGAGAGGAGGCCTTCCAACCATCTGCAACACGATCATGGTCAGTATACGTATAGTCATAATGTAATTTAGCAAAGGATTGAGTACTGTTCAGTATACTTGTACTTATTAGTACTGTAAACTAGCCTGTAGGTCTAGGGGCTAGTGGCACTGACTACTATAACGGACATATAGGACAAATGTTTGTGTGATGAGCTGATTTATCATGAGCTGCCTAAAAGCATAATTATGACAACACTGCATGGCTGAGTTAAGATTTTTTTATTATCAATTCTTCCCCGTGGCATTCATGTAGCTGCTACTTCATCATGACTATAATGACATATCGTAAACGTGCTACAAATGTAGATGGAACAAGTGTATCATAATTTGATGTATCCAGGTTACACATGGATGGCGGAGCCCGAGACCGTCGCGTCGCCGGTGGAGGAGCCGGAGACCAAGAAGGACGCCAAGCGGCCTTACAAGAGGAAACACGAGCCCAAGAAGCTGGCCGAGATACAGAACAAGTATGACTGTGTATAGTTACATAACGTTTAGGAACATAATTTGCTTAAAGTAGAGTAATCATGAAAATGGATCGTAAATGTAGATTCATAAGGTTCATAATAAAAGGACCTATTTTAAAGGATTTTAATAACTGTTTGACATATTTTCGTTGCATACGAAATTATCAAACACATTTCGTTAATTTGAGTAGACATTCCGATTAGGAATCCATTTAGGAGTCATCTGAAATCGGAATCACGAAATCGTTTGATCAAAGTATCATGACATAGTTTCTTGAATGACAGGAGGGCAAGACTACTTATTTTAATAGATTAGATTGTACATATCTTTACGATGAAAAAATATTAATTAATTTCCAATATCCAACAGACTGTACGAGCCTCGCGAAGCGGACTACGACAAAGTGATGTTCCCTAAAGTGACATTCAAGGCTCGCGACCTCATGGCGGAAATGCAAGTGATGTACGAGTTCCTGACGCGCGGCATCGACCGCGAGGACGTGGAGTACCTGCGCCGCGCCTACGACGCGCTGCTGGCCGAGGACGCGCACGGGTACTGGCTCAACGACACGCACTGGGTCGACCACCCGCCCACAGACGTCTGCTACTCGCCGCCCAAGAAGAAGTCCAAGCGACATAATAATATCTATGAGGATCTGCAGGTATGGGAGTCCTGGATGTTTTGTCTAAATGGGATTTGACAAAGATTTTCGACAGTTTTGGTCAAATCAATAATTGATTACTCTGCAATTTAAAGAGCTAACTGTTTTTCCGTGAATCATTAATGAACATACATATCACGTAGTATTAAATAACTAATTTATCCTTCAATTATCATTTCTCTAGTCGCTTCTACTCACTTGTTAGTAAAGTCTATTCTCAATATTTTGTTCAAAACTCAAAATCTAATGTTTTTATTTCAACAAGCTGTTTTCCAGGCTCTTTTAAAATGTTACAATATTGACTCTAGACAACATTTAATATTATTAAATATTCAAATGTGCACATTTAATATTGATATACTTTAGAAAACAGCCAACATATTATGTTGGATAATGTAAAAACCCCTACATTCTCAACCCAGGGTCACTCAAGCGGCTCGGCCCGTACAGAAGGCTACTACAAGATGGACGCCCGCCTGAAGGCCAAGTACAAGTACCACCACGGACGCAGCTCGGCCGCCGCGCTACACGCCCACACCGACGACAAGAAGGCCAGCAAGATGCAGCTGCTGTCGCGGGAGGCCCGCTCCAACCAGAGGAGGCTGCTTACTGCCTTCGGTGAGTAGGCCATACGAACTTATAAGGGCAGATGTACCAGTCTGGGACGGCCACAACCGAAAATGAACCTTAATGCTATAGGTATAAAGTGCAGAAATGTTTGAATATGACAAGCTCAACACTAGCTGCTGCTGGTAAACAACACTTAATAACAGTAAAGTTAAAGTTGATTTTCGAATGTCGTAATAAATATTCTTTGGACTTAGCTCCTGTCCGTCTGTGATGACCTAAAGTCTATTGTTGAATGATATATTTGCTTCAGCTATCAAGTCACAAGAGCAGATATTGACGTACGTTTTTGTTTTTGAACGACGCCCACTCAAAGAAATTTATTCCTTGTGTCACATTAAAACCAAGACTTAGTACATGTCTTAACTACTTACTCGGCTATCACATTTCTTATTTACTAATTTCAGTTCAAGAGAGATAAAATTACATATCAATTGACGTTTTTTTTTGTTAACCAGGTACTGACACGGACTCGGATCTGTTGAAGTTCAACCAGCTCAAGTTCAGGAAGAAGCAACTGAAGTTCGCCAAGTCCGGTATCCACGACTGGGGTCTATTCGCTCAGGTAACCAACATCGTTCCCCGTTACGACAGCCGGTACCCACAATTTATAGTGCCTACCAAAATACCGTGGAACTCGTTATGACTTTCCAGTCACGGACCGTAGTCATTATCAAGTGTAGCTTAACCTGTAATCGTCCAACTTGTGCATTTGTAGTTTATTCACAAGATCCTTCCTTTACTGGTATCATAGGGGAGATGACACTAGCGGATACAAAGAAATTAAATGACTCGCTCTTATTACACTAATCATTTTTTTTCCGTTTTTCTTCATAACAGGAGCCTATAGCAGCGGATGAGATGGTGATAGAGTACGTGGGGCAGATGATCCGCCCGATCGTGGCGGACGTCCGCGAAGCCCACTACGAGGCCACCGGCATCGGCAGCTCCTACCTGTTCCGTATCGACCTCGACACCATCATCGATGCCACCAAGTGCGGGAACCTGGCCAGGTTCATTAATCATAGCTGTAATGTGAGTATACAGACAAATCGAACAGCCCGGTACAAATCGAAAATGATGGAACGTAAAATCGGGATAAAAAGTATCCTATTTGTTAAATCCTGGTTATAAGATATCGGCGTACCAAGTTTCGTCTCAATCCGTTCTGTAATTTTTGCGTGAAAGTGGAACTAACATCCATACATTCATAGATACAAAACTTTCGCGTTTATAATATTAGTCAGATATAGTAATATTGTGGGCTAAAACTACGATTCAAATAAAGTACGCAAAATACTTATATAATAATATAATACCTAACCCTAATATATATTTTGTATAACGTGCTACCATTCCTATTAAAAAAATACAAATAATCTCTCATTAACTTTCCAGCCGAACTGCTACGCGAAGATAATAACGATAGAGTCTCAAAAGAAGATTGTGATATACTCCAAGCAACCGATAGGCGTCGACGAGGAGATCACCTACGACTACAAGTTCCCACTCGAAGACGAGAAGATCCCGTGTCTGTGTGGCGCGCCGCAGTGTCGCGGGTTCCTTAACTAAGCTTTTATTAAAAGCCAGCGAAAAAAACTTAAGAAAGCGAAACAGTAACAACAAAACAATAAGGGAAAGTATGCCAAACTCGGCGCAGACGGTGACAAGCACATACAGTAAATGAACAGCCATATTACACAATCTCGTTATGCTTGTCGTTCCGAGTGTTAAATGTAACAACTGGGTATTCACTATTCTGTGAAGATAATACCGAAATTTTCATTATTTTTGTATTTACTGGCATGGCATCCTACGGCCATTTAAAAGTAGATGTTACAAAAATATTGCTTTGCGAACTTGGTGCTTGGTGGTTGTTTACTGTATGTGCTAGAGCTGCACTCTGGTGGCCGAACATTGCAGTATTATCTTCTATTGCAAGATGGTTTTAAACTGTATTCCAATTGTCTGCTTTTATGACGTCAGGGATAATCTTAAACGTATCGTCTTGCTATTGTTTTGTTGCCTGTGATTGTTGGCTGTAAGCTACCGGTACTTACACTGTCGCCTGTCGCTCTGTCGGTCACAAAACACATGAACTATAAGGCTGAAACTGGTCTGCACTTGTCCTTACCCTAGTAGTCTGTACAGATCGTAGATCATAGTCACGCGATCTGAATAAGGATGGATAAAAACTGATCACTTACACAACTCACGCAACGTTGCCTAAGTTTAAATTTTCATATGAAGTCAGTCTAGGCGTCGTTTCGTGTGCTACGTGTGAACAGTTTGTCTCTACCTTTATACTTGTTTATACATCGATTAGCCTTGTAAACTCGTAAATTAATGGATGTTTGATTGTATCTGACGGATGAATTCATCACACCATATTTGCCTGTACGAAAGGCTAATTGAACTACAATGAATTTCATAATATAAAATGTATCGATGTCAACGTTAATATATTGATAAATACATGATTTCCTATTCAATAAAATAATATATACATTATTAATAATACTTAAATGAAACGGAAAGCATTTGCAACGAGTGGAGTAACTTTCAGTGTTGTGATTTAACCAGGTAAGATAGTGGAATGTTTTCAAAAGTCCTCGCCTACCTCTCGTTATAGATCTACAGATATAAGATGAATTACGCGAAAATGTGTATTCAGGGTTCAGTTTCATATCTTCTTCCATAGTATTAATGTTTAAATAATCTTAATGTCGAGCCAACTTAATATTGTATTGACTCATTTTAGAGGGTAACTGTTATTACGTGTATAGTAATTGCGAATAGACTGCTAATGGTAAGTACCAAAACCTTGTGGAATGACTCCGGCACGGACTTATAACCGCCTGCCACTATTTGGCAGCGTGCCGCGGGTCATACAACCCATGAGTGGTCACTCTCTACAATTATGTGTATGTATGTAGTATCGTGGTTTTGGACACTGCCTCTTTGAAACGATTTTGTCATTTGTATGTACCATATATGAGTGCTGGTGTGACTCTCAAGTGTTTGTTTATTGTATTTAATGTGGAGACCCAGTGAACATATGTATTGTAATTATTAAAATAACTGCAGCAACTGATTCTTGTATTATATTATAATATTTTGACTGAGTCTAAATGTATGATTCACTAGGCATAGAATGTCTGATATAGCGAGCTGTATAATTATTTGTGTTGTACATTATGTGTGTAAAGAGATCTCTGCTATTACGTCAGATTTGTGTAGTACACTTTTTAAGTACATCATCTTGTTAATAACTCGAAGACAATTCGTAACCAAATAATATGGGGTGTTAATAAACCTTACTTTTCGAAATAGATACTACCTTGTAAGAAACGTGCGAGTTTCGTTTGTGACGAATATTAGTAAACTGAATAATGACTGTAGTGTGTTCTACTCGCATCGACTTTCCAAATTCCACTTCATATTATGTAAAATGTAATAAGATTGTAAATAAAAAATTCCAACAATTGTAACTATTGTTTAATTTCAAATTAAAGAATTTATTTGCGTATGCCTACGGTATGTGGGGCAATTTTGAGGGTAGTCCGGAGATGAAAACGTGCACTGTGTGAGCCGGTAGAGGGGTGCCCCTTGCCCGCGCAGAATCACTGGTCCGTCTTCCCCACACGCTTGCGCTGGTGTGACGTTCGGCGAACTCGCATTTAACTAATTAACCGGTCAAGTGCTTTTATGGCTCTCGACACGAAAAAAATGGTTTGGTGACAAATCATCTCGGGCTACTCCGGTTCCGTTTTACCGCTACGGAACGAACCCCTAAAAAACTGTCAACTTATGGCGGAAATGTGTTTTGAAATTATGCGTGTGTGTAAAATAATATCTGAAGACTAAAAAGCGACCCGAAGAAAGTTAGAGAAGGAGCGGGACATCAAAAAACTCAAGAGATTTGTTGCGCTGCCGTTTCCATTTTGAGGATATTTTCGGCATCAATCGATAGCTGATTAAAGAGCAAAGCCGATATGCGCGGGTAAGCGAATATTTTGTTTACTTGAAATTTTAAGTAGGAAAACCCAAGTAAATATTTTAGGAACATATAATAAGCTACCTGCGTAATGCTCGCTCATACTAAAGGCGTAACCTCATGGTTGCTCGTCCCTCGCGATCTGATTCACTTAACCCCATTTTTAAATTTCCCGCGTCTCGATAAAGCGACAAAATATGGTCGCAGGAAAGGTAGCGACAAAGCTGAAAATGTTGAGCTACGGCCTTTGCAGTCGCTCGTTAGCAGCGACAAATCTGGTCATGTGATATTTAGTGATAAAGCTCAAAATGTTGAGCTTTGTCGCTGGGAAAAAAAAAGATCATAGGTAACTAATACACTACAGAATAGAGAAAAGAAAAGGAAAAATTAAGCGGTCGAGACAAGTCTATTTAAATTACATAAGTGGTGCTGCAAACAATTAATTCCCGTAAATAATGGAATCGGGCAAGGTAAATACTTAAAAACATTTCATAAATATTAGTAAAGTATGGACACAATGTACGTTTAAACCATAATTTTGTTTCCTTATACAGTTTTATCGAGTTTAAAATGTACCTTTGTAACTTTAAATCACACTTGTTTCTACATTATAAGTTCACAGTTAGATTATAGATATTAATGCTTTGTTTTTGGGGAAGTTTAAAATGGGGTCGCTCGACCAGATTGTCGCTGTAAACGAGCGACGAGCGACTGCATGAAGCAGCGACATTACGAGTCGCGGGAAATTTAAAAAATGGGGTCACGTGATCGGGTTTGTTGCTGTAAACCAGCGACGAGCGATTGCGTGCGGTTACGCCTTAAGTGACCAATTGTCTGTTCCTACTGATGTGGTTAGTTACTGAGTTTATGAATATTATTTTGCTAGCCCTTTTGTATGGAACCATGAATGTCGTGACTGCGTCTCGGTTTTTCATTCTTCGCTAGATCTAAATCAAAATCAAGTTTTCCAGACACTTTTAAAACGTTATAGTAGCGACTAGTTGCACGATTCCAAAGTTTCATTCTCATGGAGAAGAATCGGCAAGACACTCCATGATCTAGACGCTTCTGCGCATGCCATGTAGACTGAATGCGGTTACCGTTTCGGATAGATAGCGCAAAAGATGTTTTGCAGTTTGCTATTAATATTACTTATAATGTGATTATGTCTCCAAATTAATTAACTACCCCGTTGGGTCAGTCTCATATTCTATTATAGTATTGTAATGTTATAGTTGTTGTATCACTTATAAATAGACCTATCGTCTGCATAGGTAAAATTGTGATGGTGAGGGATAATAATGTTTCAGTCGGATTCGGTGTTAATTAAAACCAAATTATGAATATTAAAAAAATATATATTTTAACATGTCAAAGAACATAAACAAAGATCACTTACATTTAAAACTACTTTAGAAAGAAATTAAGTCAGTTATAAAATCACAGTAAAAATAAGTAGACAATGCAGTAGGCAATACAAAAGACATCTTTTGTTACTTTTAAAACTCATACGAAAACATTATCTAATTAAAATTTGACTTTCTAAACCACACAGTGTACCTTAAATATAGAAAATTGAGTTAAATTATGTAATAAATAAATGTACATACTACTTGTATGGTATAATAAAATTATGAGCTAATATGGTTATAGTTCAAAAGTAAAATTGAGCTGTTTAGGCACGGTATAAATAATATAACCTATCAAACTTATTAACGCCTACAATTAAGAAATACTATTTAAAATACCAACACTACGAGCTACTAAGTTGACTGACACACACACACACACCTATCCTCAGGTACATAGCAATGTTTTCCTGTATCATACAAGCTCTATACATAATATACGACTGTACAATCAGACTCGCTACTCTCTGGAGCTTGACTTACAACATACAATAGTTATCACTGGAAGCGCACTTGTCTAGTGAACATTTCTGCGCATATGTCCGCCGTGCCTTTCGAGGATTCTGGCTTGCCCTCACTGTCTTCTGTTTCCGAGTCAGAATCGAATTCTGATATAGTTGCGGGGGATTTGCGTCCGTTAGTTGTCCGTTTCAAGTCGACCTCGGTGGTCAATATCTCCTTGATGACATCGTCCGGTGTTTGTTCCTTGCGATGCTTGTTGCGCAGCTGGCGCGCTCGCTTCCTGATGTCCGCGAGGAAGCCTGTCGTCACCTCCACGCTCTCCTGCGACACGTCTTGAGGTGTGAGGTCGGTCAGTGACTGCGTCAGGTCGTTCATTGACCCCTTGGTATCTGACAGCGTTGCTAAGGACTCTACTGAAGCGCCGACGCTCCTGAACGCCGCCATGCCGTCTATGATCGAGACGTTAAATCCGTCGTCTGTCTTTGTTCGTATTATGATTCCATTTGGCGCTGTTCCCAAGAACACTGGTTCTTTCATCTTGAGAGTGAATATTTCTGGCAAGTAGCAGTCGGATGCGGTCGAGGCAAGAGAGGTGGTATCACAAGTGCATGGCGGAGCCCTATATGCGTCGTCGTTTAGATAAACTATAGTGACTTTGTCATCCCCTACGACGTACAAGAAGGGGTTGACAAACTCCCAGCTGTAGACGGCTGTACTCCACTTGGGGTCATCGTTTCGCGTACGTTTTCCGTTCTCATCAACGAATACACCGCACTCCGCGTAACATATTAGAATTTCTACAGGATTGTTTTTAATGAGGAGGAAGGCTTTAGGCGGTGAGTGCTTCTTAGCGGCTGCGGCGACTGTTGGTTCGTCCATGCCAAAAGATTCGAGGGCACCCGAAGGCAAGTTTACTTTGAGAGGTTTCTCTCCGGCGATGTACAGAGTCCTGGCGGTGAGTAGCAGCGAGCTCGGCGCGCGGTCCACGGTGAGCGAGCGCGACACCTTGAACTCGGAGGCGGACGCGTCGTACCGCAGCAGGAACACGCGCCGCCCGCAGGCTACGGCCACGCAGGGGCCTTCTGTTACCTCGCTGCCTGTGAGGGCCTGAGAGGACAAATATTTTTATTTTATAAAATTTGAGAGGGCAAATTTCGATTCCAACTAAATCAATCATACAATATTTATTTTAATATCAAGTCTGGGAATTGTTTTTTAGTTTAAACACATGAGGAGAAATATGATAATTAATAAAGTCTGTCGGTTCATTTACTCAAGGCTAGAACATAGCATTTCTCACAGCTTCCCCTCCCTTATAGCCCTTGACATAACGCGTATGCGTATAGTGTCAGTGTACCTTGAGGAGATGCGGCGGCGTGTTGTCGGGCAGACGCAGCGGCGCGGCGGGCAGCGCGGGCTGCAGCGCGGCGGCGCGGCGCAGCGCGGAGCCCAGCGCCAGCAGCCCCGCGTGCGCCAGCTGCGCGCCCGCCTGCAGCAGCGCGCGCCCGCCCGCCAGCGCCAGCCCGCGCACGCCGCCCGCGCCCCCCGCGCCGCCCGAGCCCGCCCACTCCACGCGCACGCCGCCGCGCAGCGAGTGCAGCCCGTCCGAGCAACCTGCAGCGCAACACGTGAGTTATAGTATACTGTCAAATACTTAGTGCTCCAAGTCATAGTCTTAAAGTGATCTACCCAACGTATGTTCACACTTTTCGCTAATGGAAATAATAAATATAACCAAACGATATACAGTGGAAAAACACAATTAAGTCTGTTTTTTAATCAAACTTCTAAAAAGGATTCTTCATTCTTATAGCGCTTACTTATAAGAGCTAAGTAAAAATGTCAGCTTCATTTCCTCACCAATGGCGACAGCATTAGGCGCGACGTATATCGCAGTGTGCGGAGTGGAGCGCAGCGGCAGCAGCACGGTGGGCGCGTACCCGCAGCGCGCGCCCCCCGCGCCCCCGCCCCCGGCCGCGCCCCCGCCCCCGGCCGCGCCCCCGCCCCCGGCCGCGCCCCCGCTGGGCGCCAGGCGCGCCGCCCACGCCGTGCGCTCCGCTATGCTGGCGCAAACCACTGCTACCTCTGAGCCGCGGTCGCAGTTGTCAATCTTTATCTGAGGTAATAACGAATCTTTTATTAGTACACTTTCATACAGATCTCAAGACTTATTTTCCATTCATTTACTTTAATTCATACTTAAAAAAGGTACAAACGATAAAAAGATGCATCGACTAGACTATACTATATTTATGAGAATGTTGCAGAATTACCTTTAGTTAGACATTGGAGGAAAACAAGTATCCCTAGATTTCTTTATAAAAATTACGGAAACCAAGAAAAGTTATCTATAAAAAATTATAATTCAAAAAGCATTATTTGCCCACAAATTCAGTGGATGCGTAATACAACTTACAAGGAAGGCCCTGTTGGCTTCGTTGTGCGGTAAGTTCTTGGGGTCGGTGGGCAGCAGTCGGCCGTGCAGCTCCCTGTTCCCGCTGGTCAGTACCAACGTCTGGTCCACGCACTTCGCGCGCATCCTCTCACGGCTACCGTCTGACCTGGATATATAATCATATGCTTATTTTAACAATTTATATTCAAGCAATATTTACCGCGCTACCGAGGCGGAAACACATGTCAGCTAGAAATACAACACTCAGTAAGTTAACCTTTTACGACTTAAAAGTTCAACCAATTCTAGTGAAAGTTAGTATAAAAAAACTTGAAGCCCAAAAGGATTTCCTTTATGACAATATTTCTGACATTCAGATGGTTGGATTCTGTTGTTCTAAATCATGTCTATTTTTCCATATGAACTACGAATTTAAATTTAACTGCAATAACAAAGCTAATATATTACCAGACTATAAGCAGTCCTTTATCTTGAGATCCATCAGGCGAGTCGATACTCTTCTTAGGCCTAAAAAAATATCATTTGTTAAACAATTTAGCATATTTAATATATCATATACTTGTTAAGAATTATATTTACCCATTCGCGACTTGCTTTGGTTTCTCACGCTTGGGCGTCGACGGATAACTGGAAAAAGAACTGGTAACAACAATTTAGTAAGGTGAATGTATGTACAAATATTTTTGGGCATTTAAAAAGAGTACACATCCTACTTAGACATATTAAAGTGCTGAACTTGAGTGCACTTAGCTCACGTGACTTGCCGAAAAGAAATGACAATAAATTTCAGTATTTAGATCGTCGATCGGCGCTAACGCATGTAAAGATGTCACTAGTCTAAGTGGATGGGAGCTCCTTTTAAAGTGCATTAATTCATAATGTGAGTGATATAATTAATATGTGTAGTACCTAGCATCGGGCGCCGAGCAGGCCGCCAGCTTGGCGCGGAGTCTCTCGACCTCCTCGCGCAGTTCCCTGTACACAAATATTTACCTTATTTAACTCAATAGTTAATCTGCATTTGCTTTTTTGACGTAATGTTACGGTAAAGCATAGCTTGTAATTCGCAAAGCATACTATAAGTTCAATCAGTCGTCATTTATTTAGGATCCTCCATAAATGATCGTTGCTTTTTTGTTTAAATTACTTCAGTCCAGTAGTAAAATATGTATTTTTTTTTCGAATTACGTTAAGAAATAGGCGATTTGTAACTTATTCAATTTTATGAAGTCTTTTTGCCAAAAGTTTGCACAAAATACGCGATCGCTAGAATACAAAACATATGTAAAAGGCGTCTAAGTTAATTTACCTGTTAGCCCTCCTGAGCGGCGGTGAGGCGGCGGGCCTGCGCCCCGAGCGACCGAACAACTTGTTGCTGAGTGAACACTTCTTACGACCCGCCTCCTCTACTTTAGCCTGAAAGGTAACAAGTTAGTGTATATATAAATAAATAAATCGGACAAAACTACACATGACTATCTTGATAACATAAAAATAACAGAATTATTTCACCGAATAAATCCCTTAATGAGCCGCATCAACAGTAACGCATAACGGTTTAGAATACGGTTTGCAAAAAAAAAATGCAAAAAAACTGTTGGCTGGTTAGACTTAGGTTGATTTCTGCATGTAGTATGAAGTTCAATTTCAACCTCTAACCACACGATTAACCATGAGATTTGTGGTGAATTCATTACTCCTTATAGAACTACTAGTTGAACATCATATCATTTAGACTACAGTCGTATAATCGTACAGTATATAACACGGTATGTACCTGCAGGAAGTCGATGAGCTTGGCCTGTTGCCGCAGCGTGGCGTCCGCCTTGGTCTCGCGCGTGCGCCACCACGCGGCCGCGCCCGCCGCCGCCTCGCGCGCGCCCGCCAGCTGCTCCTATACCACGGTACCGTATGATGGATTAGTTTTTAGTATGCGACGTTTATGTGAAGTGTAAAGAACACGACTGGTCTTGGAATTCCTACATGCAAGGTTAAAATTAAGGTTAAAAAAGGGTACGTGCTTAACGTAACTTAATTTTATTAAAATAAATATCGTTGCTCATTTGTTTGAGTACATTGACTTTGTGTTTCAGTCACAGTCGGCAAATTGAAAGTAAAACGTTGTCTCGCAGACGCCGCCGCAGCCCGGCCTGCGTACCTGCACGTCGGCGAGGCTGGCCTGCAGCTGCAGCGCGTGCGCGTGGTGCTGGTGCGCGCGCGTGCGCAGCGCGGCGCACTCCTCCTGCAGGTCGCGCAGGCGCCGCGCCGCGCTGCCCAGCGCCGCGTCGCCCGCCGCGCGCGCGCTCTCCAGCTGCGCCACCTGCGCCTCCAGCTCCGCCACGCGCGTCTCGCGGGCCTCCAGCCGCTCCTGGAACCCATGACCGATGATCAGCGATTACATTCAAGCTAGACTGCTCATTTTAGTTCTAAAATAGCGATTGCAGAACCAAAGTTCAGTTCCATCCTTGCTCTTTCACCTTCCGCGCTGCGCCGCCTGCTGCTGTATACCTTTTTTTTCCAAAATGAAACGCTAATGACTTCAACCCACGTCAAGGGCACGGCGTGGAGATATATCGGTCTTCCACCGACTTAAAACACCCCGGGCCCCTTCTACTGCTTTAGGCAGAGTCCTGCGACTCTGGCTGCTGCTGTACACCTACCCTGAGCAGCTGCAGCTCTGTGTGCGCGTGTCGCGCCTGGTCGCGCGCCTCCTCGTGCTGCAGCGCGGCGCGGCTGGCGGCGACCCCGCGCTGCGACGCCTGCTGCTCGGCCTCGCCCAGCCGCGAGCGACACGACTCCAGCTCTGTGCGGACGCCTTTCAACTGGCTCTGTAAAACAATACGTAAAATAAATACTTTTCGGAATCTAATAACCTTTTTGATTTTGATAATTGTAAGCATACAAGTGAAGTGCAGTCTAATAAAGAACCTGCACAGTAGCCCCGCTACGCTACGCGATCTAGACTAAGATCGCTTATACGCAAACTGTCTGTCTGTCTGTTAGGCTTTCACGTCTAAACCGCTGAACTGATTTTAATGAAATTCGATACAGAGATAGAGTTGACCTTGAGAAAGAGCATAGGATAGTTTTTATCCCGGACTTTTGAAGAGTTCTCTTGGAAACGCGATATAACCGACATAGGCGCGGGCGAACCCGCGGGTGAAAAGCTAGTAACAATTAAAATCAAAAACGCAACAGCAGTCGCATGCATTTTCCGAATAACAAAAATAGCTGAACAAAACAAATAACGACGAAATTTTTCTTTACGATACTTCCATATTCATAAATATTCAACACCACAAATGCTACCTACGAAGATGCGTAGACAAGTCAAGTTTTGGGCTAAGGCCACCTCACATTGGATGGTTAACAACAATAAGAGACCTCGCGGATGGCCGACAAGGAGATGGCTGGGCAAAGTCCATTCATAGCTGCAGGCAATAAGCTATAGACCGAGTCACTTGAAGAGGAAAGGGAGGCCTTTGCCTTGCAGTGGAACGCTAATGGCTAATGCTTATACGAATATAACTATAAATTATATAAATATAATATTAATCATTATAAAACGATTTTAAACGAAAGAAGCCTTGTCTTTTACACTGTCACAATCCATTTTGATCTAAATATGTTTGATAACTTCAACTGCATAATAAAACAAAGGCTAATTGATGCCACAATAAATGACATCCGCGATTTGTTTAAGTAACTACTTAAATATTTGTGTATTTAATTGGTATGCGACTTTTGTAATGCATCATAATAAATAAATTATGTGATAAATGCATTGAATGGAAATGCGTCGGAATGTGACAATGGTGTCCATAACAAAACGAGAAGGTAGGAGGCGGTATAACATAATGGCTAAATAACATTCCGAGAAATCGCTGTAGCTTTAGAATATACATATAAAATTGTTGTAATATTAAATAACTATGTATTATGGATACATCTAATATATAAAATTCCCGTGTCACGATGTTAGTTACCGTACTCCTCCGAAACGGTTCGACCGATTCTTATGAAATTTTGTATACATATTGGGTAGGACTGAGAATAGAACAACATCTATTTTTCAAACCCCTAAGTGTCAAGGGTTGCCCACACAATTTTTATTTTTTTATTTTTTGGACAAATCTTTTTTAGAAATAATTTATTAGGCAAAACAACGTTTGCTGGGCCAGCTAGTAGTATTATATTTTAAAGCTAAATTTGATATTTCTGGAAGCTATAATAATATGTGTTATACATGACATGATAGCCAAGAGTGACAATACAACTGTGTGGTACATCCTGGCCTGTTGGAGCCAAGAGTTTTACATATTAACTCTGACATATATGTATAATAACGTATGTTTAAATTTATAACATTAGAGGAGATGCCTATCATGTTCTGCTTTATTTATAGTCACTTTCACAACATCCTTACTGTAATATGGGTATTAAATACTTGTGTTTACACCATAGTTTAGTAAAAAACAAAAACATTTTTTTTTACGTTTTTTGTCTTCCAAACAACAATGTATCTTATGTATATGGATCAGGGTTCAAATCTAAATGTTATGGAACATGGAATATTACCTCTAGGTCCTTGTTCTTGATCTCATGAATGTCAGCAAGCTTCTCGAGATCTGTCAGCTGTTCCTCCAGCATGCCGCAAGCTTCTTGCAAAGCCTTGTTGTTCTGTAATACAAACGGCACACATTTTAGGGTGCAAGTGACTAACCGGAAGTGAAGTAATATGACTTAATTCGTAAGAATTTTGTGAGGGTCATTCATTTGTTATTGTTCGTGCCATGTCGTTGTTTCTTATTTCGGGTAAATGGTAAAAGAATTAATATGCTATAACCATTAATGTGGTCAACCCAAAGTGGTGGTGAAAGGTCACAAAGTGTGAACGCTAGCAACTACGGTTACGGCTTAAACGGAAGGATCACGATGTATTCAATAATTAGTAGCTAGTTCCGTATATAGTATGCGCGGCTACCGTGACGAAGTGCTTGTTGATGGCGGTGATGGCGGTGTCGGCGGCGCGGCAGCGGCCCTGCAGCAGGTCGGCGGCCAGCGCCAGGCGCACGCGGCGCGCCCAGGCGCCCTCGCGCACGCGCCGCGACACGCCGCCCGCGAACAGGTTGCGCAGGTACGCCGGCTTCGGCCGCACCGGCGGCTTCTCCGGGGCCTTGCGTTTGAAGCGCAGCGTATCCATCGAGCCCACGCTATCCTCTTGGCTACCGTAGCTCTTATTATACACTCGACGCACTTTTTGAGAAGCCAGCGTAACGATTTCAATATGTTACAACTTTTGAACACTGTATCCTTTTTCTTTACACTTTGAATCTCCAACACAGTAGCAAACACACAACTAATTATGAATCGCACGACAGTACACTAATACTTTATAAGCCGAATTATTATGACCGACAGTGAAATAGGACACGCGTTGTCACCGCATGAAAGCCGATGAAACTGAAGACTATGACTCGCTAGCGGATCATCGGACGCCGAAACAATGATGTTTACACGATGGGCTCAGCTGCGGCATTCAGACAAACACAACAACGGCTCGGTTTGGGCAAACCGATTGTGAAATATTAAACAAAACAAAACCTTTGGGTTTATGAATGTATAAATGGATAAATATTGATTAATTGTGTGTGGATGCAATCTGAGCGGGTATGTGTTGTTCCGCGTGGCGACGGGTGTAGCTACCTGCACGAGCTCGGCGTTGTGTCGGCGGACCTCGCTGAGCTCGTCCCGCAGCTGCGCGCGCTCGCGGCTGGACAGCTCCTCCTGCTCCTCCGCGTGCAGCCGCCGCCGCTCGCTGTACTGCAGCTCACTCTTCAACTTGCGGATGTCGTTGCGGGACCTGCGCCCACACGAAAACATATTAACTTTAGAAGTAGCAACACATTTAGGTATCCCCTACATATGAGATTTATACGAATTATAACACTTTCCTATTAGGTAACAAAGTTTCATTTAGAATTGCAAAGTTGCAAACTATTATATTAGTACACAATTTTTCACATATAAATTGTTACCACTGGCGTAATTTACAAATATGCGAAGTTCACAAGACGCGACATTCTACGTAATACACAGTGTAACTGATACTTTAGAAGTAAAGAGACCGGCTCGATACGCACTGCTGCCCTTAATCCCTACATAACTTTGTCCCACTATAGTTTGTAAACATTTTCGAAGTATCTTTTATATTTGGACAAAGGTAACAATGATTTGCATTGCATAAGATACTTTGATTTAACTATATTTTTATTTTATTTTAACTGGATTTTGACAAGGCAATTTCAGCTTGTGACCCAATTATTATAAATATTAATGTTTCCTGAATATAACCAAAGGAACTATTGTAAAATATATTACAGTAAATATTATACATACGTATATATGCGCTTATAATCCATACTCCCCGATCAAAACTTTTAAGACACATTTTGTGCCATAATACTTAATTCTCAAATAGTTTTCTATTATTTTAGTTGAGACGTTTTTCCTTTGATTTTCACATCACGCGTATAATTCGTCCAACCAATAACAGTTTTCGAAAGTATTTGTTTAAGATACGGTTAGATCTTCACAATGGAAGCATCATTGTAATCTTATCTTATTGACATGTCAATAACATTAACTTTTCAATTGAAGTTACTATTGCAACACAATAGATGATTACAAAGATTAATTTCAGATGTGGTTTGAGATTACAGTTGAAATTTTAAAATAAGTAAAATTTTAAAGGCTTTAATTTTAAGAAAGTGAGACATACTTTTGATATTGTTTAGAAAACCTTCTTTTCTCTTTAAATTTGTTGACTATTTTTTGTATGTATGGTACAACAATCGAAACTTTCGCTTTGGTAATACGGAACGACAAACTACATGCGCTTGCGCCGCGGCAAAGACAAGGTCGGGTTCAAGGTATAAGTTGAGTTAAGAACTACATGTACCTGATCAGTACCCTTATGACGGAATATGACGGATATAAAATTATGACGGAAAGCAAACACAAGAATTCAATTTTGTCAACCAAATCGTCTCTAAACCGTGACAAACAAAAATGTCTTGGTTACTAAATGTTGTTTAGTTTTCTGTACAATATTCCAAGATCAAAAATCATTTATTAAAAAAAGGCTACCACTAATCAGCGCTTTATTGAAAGGTGGTATGTGAAGGGCGATACGGGGAACTGTCTGTGTAACTTTGACATTCAATTAGTGCTACTTTGTAGCCTATTTTGAATAAATGGATTTCGATTTTGATTAATTACAAATAGATATCTTCCTCACCTGTCAACCTCTACTTGTATAACCTCGTGCGTCTTCTGCAGCTTATCAAACTGTTCCTTCAAGCGCTGCGCTTCCTTGCTGGCCAGGTCATACAGAGGCTTTATCTTGGCCAGCTCAGTCTGAGCCTCGCTTGCCTTACTCTCGGCCGCCTTGCGAGCTTCCATTGCGGTGGTCAGGCGTTCCTCCGCGCGCTTCAAGTCCCGGGCAGTTGATTTCATTTCAATTGATAGCTCGTTGTATTCGCGTTCCTGTTGTTATTGATGTAGGATTTTAGATTTAGGATGAATTTAAATTAGGTTGCGTAACATTTATATGACAAAGCTTGCCCTTAACTTATGGTTTAGAATAGGATTTCTACTTGCATCGTAGTTCATATTTTTCTGTACAGTTTCGTAAACAATAGGTGAGAATAAGTGATCATAGTTAAACAAAAAATTATACCTTTCTCCATCTCGCTAGATTTGCCGCTCTAGCTTCTTGACGTAACGCCGCCATTTCTTCAGCACGCGCCTATAGACACAAAAGCTCAATTCAAAAATTACCGAAAACAAAAAAATGCGATGTCCCACTCATATTAGAAAAAAGTCCATAAACATACCTGTAGCTGTGTCTCAGCCCTTTCAAGTTGTTCCTTGAGTAGGGCCAGCTGTGCCTGTGCCTGCGCCTGCGCATTGTCCCCGACGCTCTCGGTATCGCTGTGGGTGTCTTTCCGGGTATCGCTGCGCGCGCTCGCGGGTTCGGGCTGCGGTCGGTCACTCTCCGGCTGCGCGGAGGTCGAGGCGGCCGCCGCACACGCGACACACGATCGCTTCTCCAACGCGCTCACTTCGCGTTCTAGCTGTCTTACTAACTGTTCTAGTGTGTTGACCTGTGATAAAAAAAATAAGCATTTAAAAAATAAATCTTAATTATGAACAAAGTTGTCCAAAACTTTTTAAGTTTTAAACCTAAGAATAAAATTGACACAAATTAAATATCTCCCGTAACTTCCTGGTTTTAACAAATCAAACAATAGACTCCTTACACATCCTCAAATGATGTCGGCACGTAAACCCTGTAATTCAAATACTACGACACTTAAAAACGTCTTCTAACTTACAATCTCAGTCCACCACATGTTCTGGCGGAATTCAAAATACAATTTAATCGTTTCACGCAACTCTAACAGTAAGTAGTTATTGTTTGCGTTGTCGTGTGTGTATCGATACCTTCTCCCTGTGTCTGGCGTCCTCGTGCAGCGCGTTGGCGGCGGTCTGCTGCGCGTCTTGCAGACGCTCGTTGAGACGGGCCTCGGTACGCGCGCATTGCTCCTCTAGCGCCGCCTCGCGACGGACCGACTCTTCGACACTGCGCTCTAACTCCTGAATAACAGTTATTCATTTCGTGATGTAGATATTAAAGTATTGGATGCTATGGGGGTCATAGGTCACAAACATTACATATTCTATTGATTTTATTGCCTGTGATTGAGAAAAAACTATACTTGAAATGTATTTTATATTTCAAGTTTGTTTTTAATTGAACTTGGGATCTACATTATTTTGTATAAACACCGGTCTGTTTTAAATGGCTGGTAGTTTATTGAAGTCAACGATAAAACTGTAAAAGGGTTTGGACAAATACATCAATTTGGGACAAAATCGTAATAGTTGCGTACCTGAGATGAAAGCTCAATCATTACAAAAAACTGGTAAAATTTTCTACATGCGATTATTAAATATAAATATGTAAGCATATTACCTGCACTTGAGCTTGTAACGTGGAAGCTTTGACGCGCTCTTGAGCCAGCTGTACTTGTAACTCTTTGAGTTGTTCCGATGACGTGTTGGCGGAGCGTTGCTTCTCGCCAAGACGCTCCTGTGGGACACATACGTATTGCGTGCTTTTTAAAACAATTATAAGAAGCACTAGTCGTTGATAACGTGTTAGTCTCCTAAGACGGTTTGGCGTAAGACAAATAACTGCAAATGTTTTGTGAAGCTCCAAAAAGGAGGCAGGAATTATTTGGCATTGAAATCGCTAAATTTAAAGTATATTTTAAAACAAAACCTTTTCAAACTGCTAAATCTGACCATAGTATCCAGATTTACTAATGTAATGTTGCTGTTGAACAAGCAATATAGAATGATTGTTAATGTTATCACCAAAACGATAATATTACGGTCGACATTACCTGTGCGTTCGACAACTCTCTCTTCGCCTCATCCAAGTCATCTCTGAGGCTCTTGTTCTCCTCCTCCATGGCCAGCAGCTTCTTGTCGAGCGCCTGCCTCGCGCGCACCTCCCTGGCCGTGTTGGCCTCGGCCGCGGCGATGCGGGAGGCGGCCTCTCGGCTCTCGGCCTCCCCACCGCTGAGGGTCTGCCGACGGATCGCGCGTTCCTTTGCTATTGAGTCCTGGGAGAAATTGATCGATATATTACATTACGGGTATTTATACTTTTTGTATTGCGATTCTTAATCTATTTTTTACTTAAAATTACGTGGATAAATTACTAAAACTACACTACACATTGAGTCCTCAAAAATGACAGACACATTGAGTCACACCAGTCTACACTGTTACACTACTTACAATAATGTATTACCTTACGAAAACTGTTGCAACCTAAAAAAACTATAAACTAAAATACTGGAAGGAGGAAGGAAAGTACCAAGATGTCATGCAATGTATATATACCGCCAGAACTTAAAGTAATATTATCGAGGGTGTAGAAGAGAGATGCCGCTCTACTTTGTGTATTACTCTGTCATGTTTCCACAACCACAATATTACTTTAGGATTTGGTTTGACTAAACATACAACATAAGATTTTCGCGCATTTATTTGGAACACCCAGTTAATGTATCACACCATTTAAATTCGATGCATAAAAGTCTTTAGACCAAAGCGGCAATGCATTTTAACTTTTAGTTCCAAAGAAATGTATGAGATTACCCACGGTTTCCGAAAGGCTTTTCAACTTAAACTTTATTCAAATCAACTGATCACGACTTTCTTTTTTGCAAGAAAGATGAACAATCGAATAAATATAGAATTTTGTTGATAATCTTTTCAAGAACCGTTGATAAGCCATTCTTTATACACAAAATTAACTACATAACAATAGGCTGGTATTCTTTAGTGTTGCACTCACAATCGGTCTCACGTTGAATTCTGTTAGCCTCCTGTGTCGCAACTCGTGGACATGTTCTATTATGTCCTGTCGTACAAGGATATTCTCTAAATACATATTAGCCCCAAGCTTTAATTGTATAAGTAGACTGAAAGATTTGATTTAAATTGATGAACAACTTTTTACTAGAATTATACACGGTATTTGAGTGGTTGCCGTGGAGTGTCGCGAGTTCGATCCCTGCGTAGGATCGAATTAGTTTGATCCTCGAATGCCTGGGTGTCTTTGTGCACGTAATTTGAATGTTTGTGAAACTCAAGCGACACTAGGATAATATTCCTTAATGCGGGAGTAGTTAAAAAACTGTTTGCAGTGTTTCTTCTACCCACAAACTTTTGCAAGAAACTTGTGTAAGATAATCCTTTTTATGACAATTTATACGTTATTAACAGTCGCCAAGGTCTATAATACAAGGAACATTCAAAGTATTGTACTGTTTCCTTATTATTATATTTTAAGAAGACGCATTGTTTCGTGAGTCACCGAATACTAGATAATGGACTGTCTTCGATTGTTAAATCATTGTTGTGTTGCAACCACTGTTCAAATAACAACATAGGATATTTAAGAATGGTTAGAGATAAAAAGCAAACAAAACATATCACTGCCTGAAACTAGGCGGCCATTGTGGTTAGAAAGTATTAGAAAGTATGGCCAGATATAAATTTTGTTAATAATAGTAGTGATTAAATTAGGACATAGTATATCAAGAGAAGATCGGATTAATACTTAAAAGTATGTCAATATAAGTGTATCACTTAGTTATACCACTTTTATACTTCTTTCCGGTAACTTTTCTTTAAGCAGTTTCAACAGTCATTCAAAAAAAAAGAACTTACAATAAACTTTTTTTGCGGTACTACTTACTGAGCAAGCCAAAGCGAAGCAGGCAGAGAAAAATCACCGTTAAAAACACACTTCATGACTTACAACAATATTTGATTTATAGTGACATAGCTACCTTGTAGTGTTGTTGCTGCGCCCTCGCCGCGTCGGCGTCAGCTCGCGCGCGGCGGGTCTCCGCCTGCAGCGTGTCGGCCGTGGCCTCGAGGCGGCGCAGCTGCGCGGCCAGCGCGTCCCGCTCGGCCTGCAGCGCGGCGGCGGCGGCGCGCGCGCTGCGCAGCTCGGCGGCGCCGCGCCCCGCCAGCCCCGCCGCCAGCTCCTGGTTGCTGCGCTGCAGGACCATGCGCTCCTCGCGCTCCACCTCCACCTGACGCTCCAGGCGTCTGGGGTGTAATCATCAACGTAATTATTAATTAGAAGATTAAGAATGGATTGCTGTGGGCGGAATAGTTCAGATGTTGGAGTGAAAATTTTGAATTTTTAAAGTAATACGCTATCTCAACACCTGAGCGAAATTATGACAATTGTGCGAAATTACACATCGATTAAATAAAACCTGGAATGGTCATGTAACTGGATAGTTTAAGTTAACTTTAAAATCAATTAATAACCTATTGCAGTCCTCCTCCAAGTTGCGCCACTACCAAATTAACTATTTAATAACATTATAGTTAAAACAATCGTTAACGCTTTTCGTTTATCTTAATAATTCTTTCCATCAATTCATACAAACACTAGACGTAAACTCAACCTACTTGTTCTGCAGACTAAGCGCAGTGATCTCTGCCTGCAGACGCACCCGCTGGCGCTCGGTCTCGGCGTCGGCCTCTTGACGGACGCGCTCCACGTTAGCGCTCGCCATAGCCTCGGACTCCGCTAACTTCGTTTGTAACGACGCGATCTCACGACTGCGCATCGCTGCTAGCTTTTCTGCTGACCTAAATTTGAAAATGTTACTTTTGTTTAGGTGAATAAACAATTTTTAAAAGTTGCTGTTACTTGTATTAGACAGTTGTCAGATTGACTGATGGACAGAATAAAATCATGGCCCTATAGTTCATATTAATTCAAACATTGAAATGACTACTTAGCTGAATCCGGTTAGACTGGAAGCCGACCCTAACATAGTTGAGAAAAGGCTAAGATGATGATGATGACTGACATAAAGGTAAATACTGAGTGACTTACTTGAAAGTGGCCATATCTATTGCAGTGCAGTCGTGAGAGGCGTTGAAACCGCCGCTGTGATCTTCGCTGTCTTCCGGTGCAACGTATGAATAGCCTGACAGAAATGTAAATAACTAAGTATAAGAAATATTGTTATATTTCTTGATTTCATTATAAAAGCCTAATTTCAAAACAAAATCAAAACGTTTAATTTCTTTGTTTTACAAAATTTTCTGCAGAAGTTCGAATATTCACTACAAAGTGAGCGATACATTATATACAAATTGAATGCATGCTAATAATATTAAGGACTTGGAAAATATAGTACAAAATTAGTTATGTAACGAAGAGTGAGTGATACTGACCGACGAAGGGCAGTTGTCCGGCGAAGGGCGGTCGCGTGCGGAAGGGCGCGGCGCTGGGCGGCTGCGGGCAGCGCGGCGCCGCCGTGAAGTACGACGCGTCCTCCGAGCCACGCACACACGGGACCCACGGGGGGGCCTGGGACACACATATACAATAGTACCTAACATTCGTTTACATATAAAACTGGAACTAGGCCCTGACGTAAGCCAAAACTTTGAATAAAACGCAGATCATATTACTTTGAACTTTAATTTTAAAGAAAAGAATAATACATAATTACAAATCAATTTTATGGCAACAACTAAACAAATTGTTTAAATATCAAATTTACCCTAAATCACTCTGTTCTCTATTTTATAAAACGACTCCTGCATTAAGGAATTTAATCCTTGTATCGCGGAGTTTTCACAAACATTCAAGTCACATGCACAAAGACACCTAGACTCAGAACAAGCGTTCGTGGATCACAAAGCTTGTCCTACGCATCGAACCCGTGACACGTCGCGTACAGTGGATTTGGCGTGGTGACCTCAACCACTCGGCTATCCGTGCAATCAAAAAGTCAATCGTTTACTGAAGTGTCAGTACAGCGTATTTAATTAATTACATACAACTTTGGCTAAGATATTATGATCACATTACCTGGTCCCGTATGTTGTGCGCGGGCAGATGCGCGAGCGCGGCGTGCTGCAGCGTGTCGAGGTAGGAGTACCGCTTGCTGGGCAGCACGCGCAGCAGCCCGCCCACCAGCGCGCGCCAGTCGCCGCTGGGCTCGCAAGGGGACTCGCCCCACGGGAGCGACGGGGACGACGAGCGCTCGTACCTGGACAATATGATCACATTTCAACATATACTTATAAAAAAAACAAATCTTTTTCTGTCAACCTCCTCTTAAAATGAATCTAAGTGGTGGTTTCAGGCTTGATTATATGGAATGGATAAGACAAAAATCAAGTACCTACGACTTCTGCACGTATATGAGCCCTCTTCAAAAATAACAAAAATATTAGTCAAGTCAAGTAATTAATCGATGTTTGAATAAATGTTGCTTACCCCGTCGCCCCCAGATGCAGCATTTGACAATAAGAAGAATAATATGACAGAATTGTCCCTTTTAAAGGCCAGATTTAATAAAAACAATTGGTGAAATTCTATTTTTTTTTCAATCGAATTTAATATTCTAAGAAATAAAGTCATAAAAATCTCACCTTTGTATATTACTCAGGATTTTAGGAATAGAATCCTCGTCATCAGATGAGAACGGTCGTCGCAGCGTCACGAGCTCAAAAGCTATCACTCCGAGCGACCAGTAGTCACAGGACGACTGTGAACAGAAAATTTTGTATTATTAAAAATTCCACATACTTATTTTCACTACAAATAATTTATGAATTAAAAATATACATATTAAAGCCATCTAGTCTCAAACTGAGAAAAGCTTGTATTATGAGTACTAGACAACTGATAAAGATACTTATATATCTATATTTCTAAATATATACACATTATTGATAAATTAAACAACTGATCGTGCTAATAACACAAACAATTGTTCTGGGCGGGAATCGAACCCACGACCTCCGGTACACAAGTAAGGGCTACTTACCACTAGAACAAGATGCCAGTCAAAATATCTCAATGCTCAACATGTAAAAGTCGTTTTATTACAACCACTGCCTACAAACTACATAATTGTTAGGACTATAGTTTAGTCGAGTTATATCTACCATTCCACTAACTTTAATTTAATTTATCATGCCAAATATGAAAAAGGTTTCTACTCTACTGACCATATTACTACAATATTAATATTACTAGCATTAATTAGGTTTTAGATATTGCATTTTATTGAAACATATAGCTACATTGATTTAACTTTTATATGTATGGTACATTCACACGTGCGGTATTTAAAAAGTCCCAGAGTTTGTCTAAAATACTGTTTGTACTTGAAAATAAAAAACCCTAGTCAAAACCACAGACCAATACGAAAAAACGGTCGTCAATTGAAAAGAAAATTGTGCATTTCACTGCACATTAGCCGATGAGGACTTTTTAAATACGTCGCGTAAATCATTATAAATCAATACAAATCTACGTATGTATTCAATAATATGCAACATCGTATGTAAGTAAAGCACGTGCGTAAGTTCGACCCACAATGGCCGATGTTACAAGCCTCCCGCAGTACTGTAGACACACAGTGTGCGCGGCGCAGTCGGCGGCCGCCAGCAGCTCGGGCGCCATGTAGTCGGCCGTGGCCACCGCCGCGCCCAGGCAGCCGCCTTCGGACAGCCGCGCGCTCGAACCGAAGTCACCTAGCTTCACGTGACCGCATCTGTGTGACGTCATATGAAGCTGTAGTACAATTATAATATTTATAAAGGCATTTTATACGAATTTATATAGAACGATTAAAAGTTAAGGTAGTTGCATTGGGGCGGGGAAACAGCCAATCGCTCTTTTAGTCTCTCAATGCGAGGCTAACTACAAAACAGACGGACAAGAAATGTCACGGATCTGCGATAAACTTTTGGTCAGTTTCTTATATTTAAGCGTAATATTTTAGTTCGAGCGACTCCAGTCGAAAATTCCGGTTTTTCTGGAACTATTTCTTCGGATACCACACATACCAGGATTAGTACCTACCATCTTGGATCTAGAAATCAGACAGTCATACCTAGACTGATCACTGCCAAACAGCAAAATAATAGCAATCGAGGACTATTATTAATTATTATCATAACATAGTTAGATGTAGGTAGTACTTTTAAATGTTTCGTATTGTACTGTTGCACCTATTCCAGCTGCTTCTTCATTTGACCGAATGGTTGACTGGTAGATAATGTCTAACAGCATAAAGTCCGCCTCATGTACCACAATTGCACATAAAGGTTTGAATTAAAAAATATATAAATCGCAAAATACTACCTAAAATGCAATTTTAAAGCTCCATCCATACCTATCTAGCAGTATATTATGCGGCTTGACGTCTCGGTGCACGTATCCCATGCCGTGCAGCGCCTTGAGCGCGTGCGCGACCTCCGCCACGTAGAAGGCGGCGTCGCGCTCGCTGAGCGGGGCCGCGCGCCGCGACAGCAGCCCGGATAAGTCGCCGCCGCAACACAACTCCATCACCAGGTACAGGTTGTTGCAGTCCTAGAGTAACAAGGAATCGTATTCATAAAAACGCACTAAGGAATAAAATTCTTGTATTGCGGTGGTTTTTACAAACATTCATATCATATGCACAAATACTCAGGATTAGTATTTGTGAATAACGCTACGCGGGATTGAACTTGCGACACATCACGCTCAGTGAGCTTGGCTCTGTAAACTTAACCGCTCGGCTATCCGTGCAGTGACTACTGTTATTGTTATGTGACTTAACTCTTTCTAAACATCTAAAAAAAAATTGTACGACTTTTTGTTGTTGTATGCTTTTGGTTAGCGCGCTGGACGGTTAAAATTCACAAATCATCCCAGTGGAGCAAAGTTTGCCGGATCAGGAAGTAATGGTAAAAAACTTGAGCTGTTGAACTTCCTAAAATGATTTGTTTACGAGGTAGCATGTGTCGTTTACAATTAAAAATAACACATGTTGTAAATATTAGTCATGGGTGCGTAAGACTTAGTCTCCAGGGGGCTAAGTCAAAATAACTACTTCTGATTTTTGTGAATTGTAGAACACAGAATCTAGTTCTGACGCCGACGCCTTGGAATTTTGAAAAATCCATCTTCCAGTCACTTATATTATCAACTAACTGTTTCCCGCGGTTGTACCCGCGTAGTATCATTGCTCGTGGTTATTAAACAGTTTTTTTTTGTCTTTGCTGCAATTTTTCTACCAGTTTTAACGAACAGCATTTTTTTTTTAAATAAGTTTCACAATCAGAAGACTTTTTTACATTCTACATGTAATTGCACAGTTCAAATAAAAGTTTATTTAATTGGATCTTACTTGGAAGGCATACTGCAGCTTAGGTATCCAGGGCCCGGTGGCAGTGGCAAGCACGTCGCGCTCGTCATCAGCGCGCTTCCGTGCCTGCTCCTTGCGCAACGTCTTCATAGCGTATACATCACCAGTCTGCTTCTCTCTCACCATCTATTGAAGTGTATTGGTCAATGTTGAAGTATAGTACATTAATTTTAAGTAAGTGGTTCTCGAAATAAATGCAGACATGTGAAAAAAACAAATAAATGATCCGAATATTATGTTAACTACCATGAAGTTATTACTTTTAAGTGTAAGTTTAAACTGTTCCATTTCTACATCTGGTATAAGAAATCAGTATTTTAGATCTCCATAAAAATATTTATTCATAACTACCAAGGAGTACCTTCATGACTACCTTAAATCAAGGATTATTATTTGATGTCACAAACATTATAAATTCATATAATAAATAACATGTGTGTTTACTATTAAGGGGAGGGACTATTATTTTTTAACTAAAAGGGAAGGGTGTTACAACACACAAATTATTATTATTTATGTCATTTAATATTGCCAAATAGTAAATTAAAAAAAAAACACTTACATGGACTTCTCCGAAGTGTCCACGGCCAATGGTTTGCAGCATCTCAAAGTCGGAGATGCATACCCTGGTGCGGCGCAGCTCCGCCAGAGTACTGCGATCTGTAAATAATAAAATTTATTCAGTAATTGTTATTTATATGTGAATATTAAAAATCAACATGTAAGATGGACTCATAGTAAAATTCATTTGTTTATATGTATATAGTGCCTTATGGATAATATGGCACTGTGGCTAACAACAATAAAGCTTACCAAATCAAATGTATTACTAAAATAAATGAGTCCTTATATTGTTTACCTCTAGTCTAAGTACCTAAAGGGATTGGAACATTTTCAACAAAAAGTGCTATATAAATTAAATAATTACAGAGACTTAGTTTGATTTGTAGCCCTGATTTATCTTCAGAAAGTTCACTAGCAGCTTTTAAACCGTTGATTTGAGTTGATTATCTTTATCATCAGTCATTAGTGTCCCATTGCAGGGCAAAGGCCTCTCTTCCCTCCTTCATTTAGTATCAGTCTATGGCTAACAAGGTCAGTTTAGTGTGTAAGAGTTGATTAACTTGCAAAAACTTATTACAAAATAATATAAATTTGCTTTTTAACTTTTACTTAAAACATAAAAATGTAAAGGTCACTATTATACAGCATAATGTATCTTCACGTCTTAATAGCCACTACTAAATAAATGACCTTTTAGTAGCAGGCGAAGGGAAACTTTAAGTAATAAAAATGGAAACTGGTTTGCATGGAAAATGTCTACAATTGTGGGAGAGAAAATAGTGTATATTGCATGCTCTTTATTTAGATCACATAGCTTGACCTTAGATAGTAGTTGCTAAAGAAGTAGTCTGGACAGTTGAACAGTTGGATGCCAGGGTCAATAGACACATCCTGGTTGTAACACAGTAGTAACTTACATTTGTCCAGGAAAGCCTTGACCAGGTCGTCGCTCTTCTTGACCGGATCATCGTTACACTCATCGTATAAAACTGTTAAAGCATCAAATAGAGCCTCGCGGTCTATTGTCTTTTTGTTAAACTTTGTAGTCCCACCTGTCACTTTACCCAATATCTGACGATTTAACCGCGTGATGCGCACAGCTATTGCCTCTTTCGAAGGCTCCATTATTAAGTTAGTTAACTCATTAACTAATAAATATCACAAATTATAAGCATACTTTGTTTATTTATTTATTTCCTGAGAGGAATAAGTCCAACGCATTGAGGCCGGTATTTTAGTCGTTACTATTTAAAAATTGAATTTGCCGACCTTCAATGCGGGTGACAATTGACGTTTGATTTTGAGTGTTGCCAACTTTTTCTTTAACCGATTTTTTATCCTCAATGGTAAGAAGACATTCTCGACTATTGCATTGATCTCTTAAATTAGTTATGCTATTGGTCAAGAGATGGCGTCAACAACTTCAATTAATGTTTCGTTGAGGAGGGATAATTTTTTGCTAAAATGCTTTTTAATATATTTAGACATACTTGCGTCATAAACAAACAGACATTAAACTAACCATTTCATTTCAAATAAACTACGGCTTGCTCAAGGTATAGGCAGGCTGAATTGGTAGTTATGTTTGCCATGTTGGTACAAAATTGTTATTATAGGTATATCATTATGATCAACAATTTTGTTACACAGCACATCGTACCAAAAAAGTAGCTTATAAATGTCTTTCATGTATTATCACGTATGGATCGGTTTCGCAAGTCAAGACAAATTGATTAAATATTAATACAATGATTAAAATTAAATAAAACAACTAGCTCGGAATGCAACTCGTAAATCGTAGATGCAGGAATCAATAAAAGTAGACCATAAAGAAATGAGCTCATAGGAGCGTGTTAAAAAGCGAATTACCTTGCTCTTGTGATAATAAGGTTAGGTACTACTTAACCACAAACCTATTTTAACTATTAAGTTACCGAGCTTTAAGTTAAGTTCAAGTTATGTTTTGATAACAATAAATTATGAATAAGAATGAAGATCTGCCTATACATAAAATTGTCTTTGCATACCACAGTTTTAATGTTCACGTGTTTTAAATGCTTACTTGCAACAATAACAGGAGTTAGTTTGACACACATTTATATTACCTACATTTTGACGAATAAACAAAAAATATCACGTAGGTAAGGAGAAAAAACATTACCTACATGCAATCATTATATCGGTTGTAAAGATATTTTGAATTGAGAATTATTGCGCAAAGGTATCACTTAATGTACTGTGCTTTGTTAAGAAATAAGTATTCATTTTAAAAGGATTTTTTCCAGTCGCGGTCTTTGCAACAAAACCTAAAATTAAAAATGACATTACTTGTCTAATAAAATAAAGTACAAATTTCAAACACAGATTCTTTAACTTTAAAGTTTGAAAGGGACTCAAAAGTTTCATTTATATACAGAGTTAACCAACGAAAAACAGTTGCTATTGCTGGCCGCACCGTCCGGCGTCCGGTACCTCAGGCCGCGTGCGGTAATCTCATCGTCCTGACGTCGTCTAATCATCGCGTTGTTTATAAAAGGCGCTGAACGCAATACTGACGCAGTTTTGTCCTTACTTAGCTGTTGTTCGCAATCTTTGCGCGCGGAATTAGAGCATCGAGTTTCTGAGTAAAGTCTCGTGATTTGTGAAGTGGTATGGCGCTGTTACAAGGCCCGTCCCGAAAGCAAGCAGACCTGATAACCCAGGAGCTGGGGGAAGCTCCCGGGGACATCGAGCGAGGGGTCCGGGACCTGAGGAGTATGCTGGCCGCCTCCCCGTACCTCCCAGATCCTGAAAACGTGGGTAAGTGGTGATTGATAACTATAAGCACATTATTTCCTTATATGAGGAGTCAAAGATATGAAAAAAAATGGGACAAAATATATGTTCAAAATTCAAACATTGTTTTGTTTTTTTTTCTACATGGTTGTCGAACACTGTTATTAGATAAAGCTGTTAGATATTTAAAAACAAATAACGGTCAAAGCGAGTCGCACTCGCAACAGTGAGGATTTCGTACAAATACACTACAGAAAACAAATTAATTTTGGATACCGATATACATTTGGGACCGATACAATCGTTGCTTAACCTTGTCATGCTTATGATTTTAATTTCAAACAATTTTATAGCAATAACTGAAATAAATAATTTGTAAAAATCTATCTAGTAATCACGGTTCATGAGATACAAACGGACAGACATCGTAGCCCTATGAATAGGATTCTGATTGGTTTCTGTCAACCCTAAAGTACCTACCTACGACGGTGTGTATACGGTGTATTCCCTGCAATTTTCTATTTCAATTTTATAACAACTAAATAACTAACGGTCCCATAACTTACCACAAAATTGATATAATTACACTTATGTAAAAAAACATACACATAAATAAAATTATATCTATCCCCAATCACCGAAAATAACGTTAGCAATTATAAAATGGTGAACATGCATTGTTTATCGTTAGATAACAAGTATTTTGATAAAATAAATGATAAAAGTTTAAATTTAAATTTAAAATAAAAGTGATTTACATCAGGAAATCAAATAAATAGTTATTAAAATATGATTAATTTGTCAAATGACCTTTTGGAAATCGTAAATTTCAAAAAGGAATTTTACGTATGCTAATTTGCTTTGTGTTTATTAAAACACATAAAAATTATAAATAAGATTAAAGGATCTAATAGCAAATTGAAATATGAACATCGTAAATATTTAATTAACAAAATAATCAAATAACATAAGCCTGAAACCGCAACAAATTCTTCAAAAGGTCAAAGCAATTGGCAATTGTATATACATTGTAAATGTTTTGCATAACGTAAATGTTTGCCTTAAACAATCTAGTATCTACCTAAATAGGACCCAACTACCTTATATACAAGAGAGTGGGAAAATCTGCTAGCCCTCTCCAGCGAGCATGTGCTCTTTTTTCTCTATCCCACTGTGTCCCACTGCTTGGCAAAGGCCTCCCCCAAATCCTTCCACGACTCTCTATTCTGGGCCGCATGGAACCAGCCTGCGCGGTAAGCGTTAAGGTCATCTTAATATGAGTAAAAAAAATATAATCCAGAAATTACAATTTATACTAATATTAAAAAGTTGAAGAGTTTGTTTTTTGTTTGAACGCGCTAATTCAGGAAATACTGGTCTGATTTAAAAAAAAATCTTCAGCTCGCTGGAGCCTGAGGTTAACGGTCACTTACAAAATTACAATATTAGTAAGTAGATAGGTGAATATGAATATGAGGGATGAAAGTTAAAATGGCGCAATTATGAAGACGTTCCTGACGTTCCGACGTTGGAGACTTGAATCATTGAATATTAATCTGTTACTTGCGTTGTCTCGTACCAAGAGCAAATTCGTATCGAGTTCCAAGTATTTATTTGAGCTCGAATTTATACTTACCTAAGTATCAACCAACTTAGGTACCAACGACAACAAGTTTTGTTACGTTTCGGTGATAATTAAACCGAGAGTTCAAAGACCTATCTGTAAGTTAATTCACGCGACAAGAGCATTAGATAAGCAGATTAAATACCCTATTTATGAAAGTAGGGTGCGATACCTGTTAGCAATTATTTTTATAAACTTTAGTGAGAAGTTTAGTATTTTTATAGTTGCAGTACAATTTTTTTTACTAAAAATAAAATACTTAGAGTTAGTTCGGTCCTTTTCATCCTTCCCGGGTTTCACAAACATACAATTCACATGCACAAAGACACCCAGGCTCAGACAGAACATTCATTCGCAGATCACACAAGCGATTGCTTGTATCGAACCCGCGACACATCGCGCTCAGCGGTTTTGGCGTGATGACCTCAACCACTCAGCTATCCGTGCAGTCAAAATTATAAAAAGTTGCTTAAAAATTTTAACGTGACCTTATTTCGATGCACTATTATTATATTTATTCACGTGTCTCGGTCTACATTTTGCAGACGAAACAAATTATTATCATCAAAGATAAGAATTTCAATAACCGGTTATATTACAAAAGTGCAGGAATTAATGAATATCGTTGAATTGATTTCATTTTATTAACATTTTTATTGGTATCAGACACATTGGAGACTTCATTGATATAAATTTTGCATGTAATCAATAATTTACAGGCGTTTCCCATTGCTTTATCTTTTTCCAAATTTTCTATTTAAATCTACGTCTAAAAATAAGAATGCTAGGGTTACGAAAGCGCTCTATAAGGCACAGAGAGGTCTCTACACTCTTCTTCTTCTTCGTGCTAGGACCCTATAGTCACCTAGTACCGTAATATGGGCTGAATAAGTCTGGCGGGCGAATTTTGAAGTGATTTTTAAATGTTGTTCAGTTCATAATAAATTAATAGCTCACGACGACTCATGCTGCTTTAAATATAAGAAGGCTGTTTTTGGATAAAAAATATCACATGTGAAGAAACCCCTTTACAAAATACGTCTCTACATACCTCAGCAATCCCATTTACCCTCTTAATCGGTAGCTTTAAATGCCTCAGTACAAACTACTTAGGTAGAAAATAATTTATGCTGAACGTCAATTCCATATTACTTAGCTGAAGACCAAGATGATTTTTTTAATAACGGTTTTCATGCGTATTTATAAGAATATAACGTCTAGTTTCGGAACCAACCGGTGTCCTCAATCATGAGCTGACTCTGCGGCGGGGTCGAGTCGAACTGTTATTAAATAAATAATTTCGCATTCGTCTCACGAAAGTTATTTAAATAAAATCTAAGATATATTATCTAGCTATATTCTAAGATAAAACGTGTTATTTAACTTAGTTTATTAATATTGACATAAGTCTACATAAGCGGAACAGTGATACTAATGTTGTTAGTCACTTAGCTAATGCCTAATGTACACAAAGATGGTAGTAAAAGAGGTTCTTAGTAGGTACTTAGAACAAGTCTTTACCACTATTAGAAGATTACGATTCTTCCCTTTTAAATTACGACTAGCTGCTGCCCGCGACTTCGTCCCCGTGGGTAGAAGATATAGGTATAAGTTATGATTTATACCTGCCCTGTTTTTTTTCACATTTTCCATTGTGTCTTCGCTCCTATTAGTCGCAGCGTAATGGTTTATAGCCTAAAGCTTTCCTCGATGAATGATCTATTCAACACAAAAAGATTTTTTCAATTTGGACCTGTAGTTCCTGAGATTAGCGCGTTCAAACAAACAAACAAACAAACTCTTCAGCTTTATAGATAGTATAGAGTATAGATTTTCATTGGAATTACATTATTTTGATTAATTTAATCATATTCATTACCAGTGTGCTCAATTCCATATTATTTGCTTTTAGAGCAAATAATATGGAATTGTAATATGTTCTTTTAAACAATGAAAACTAGATTCAGTTTTAATCTGCTCGTGTTTGCCAGATGTCAACAACCCAGAGTGACCTAAGCGAAATTAACTGATTTGCTTTTCTTTCATTATTACTGAGACGTCTACTACGTCTGTCTGTCTGTCACTCTGTAGTCTATACCAAGCTTAGTCTCATAAACCATGACCAGACAGTTAAAATTTTGGCCATCCTTATGTCTGCAACTATTTGCATGTAAAAAGATATTAAATCGACACTGCAGCGAGCATACTATAATACATTGTAGAGTCGCTTCATAAATTGTAAAGATGAGCATAGAAAAGGAATATTCAACATATCTTGTCCGTTGCTTCCTTATTATCAGTAATGCGGACAAACAACTCGACAAGTATGATAACTAAGCTTTATATTTCTAATTTATTAAAAAAAAAACATCATAACTCTGATATTACTACAATAAATTAAACTAAACTAATATTTACATTTTGAAAGCTATATCAATATAAAAGAAAAATATACATTATTTACAAAGCGTCAAAAAAGATATCCTCATCCCTGCCAAAGCCGGGAAACGTGCCCAGAAGGCTGGCTGCATTGCCACGTTGTATGGCAATGCTAATTCTTTGGGCAAAATATAGACCAGCCTTCTGATCACGTGTAGAGTCGACCAAACGCTATATAACTAAGCTATGTTCGTGTAAGGGCCAAAAAGCCGGTTTTAGGTATTAACTGTTAAATTATACGCCTGCTGGTATTCGGTGTCTATGATTTTGTAACGTCTAGCCACAGTAGGGCTAGGGTAAGTAATAGCTGTAAATTACGCAAGCTATAAATTAGTTACCGAAAACATTATTTGTTAACAGATTTTTTACTATTTATTCACTCAATCACCGCGTTTGTGTGATCCCCGAAAGCTTGCCCTAAATTTACTTTTTACTTCTAAATGCCTCTCAAGGGATATTGGTCAAATACTGTTTCGAAATGAAATTTCATTTCGGCAAGTTTCAGCTGTCATCTCCTCACATTTGAAAGTTTAAGATCAACGATAATAATTATTATGCTTATTAAATATGCATTAGTAGGTATGCTTAGAGCAATCCATTTGCAAATAAAATAAACAGCAAATTTAGAAACAACAATAAGGTTGGTCAAATTATGTGTTTCACTCAAATAAGCACCAGAAAGTAATTTTGCACGGTATTTTCTATTTTGCAACAAGATTTAAGTTTTATAACCGTCTATTATTTACTTAAATAATTCGTTCCAGCACTGCGAGACACAGATAATGTTATGCGTTGCAAAATGAAATGCCAGACGCAAAACTAGTCGACTTGCATAAAATATGAATATATATTATAGATATTCTTGGAATGCATTAAGTGTAATGTTAACATTATCACTTATTTAGATCTAAATTTATCAATAACAAAGCTTTATATTTATTCCAACGGAATCGAAAACTCAGAATGATAAGACAAAACTTAGGTGCTTTTTAAGGACCACCATTTTTCATCACCTGTCATTACACTGGAGTAGGTATGCTAGCAGAATTTGTAATTGCATTGAATTGCACAGGGTGTACCATATTTTTACTGCTTATACGACTTCCAAAACTTTTTCTACGTCGAAAATAATTGGGATTCGAAACAATGCGTAATAAACCTGCGTTTGAAAGCTAATTGGCAACCAAACGTTTAGCATTCGATCGGTTACAGTGACGAAATCCTATTTATCAACCTTAATAAGTCTTAAGGGACCGACGTAATGTCCCTACGTCGTCCTCATTAGCAGGCCTTGCAGGGTTGCCATCTTTTTGAGTTACCCGGGATTTTCCTGGTTTAGCTGGCCCATCCGGGGAGCGTCCGGGGGCCTTTATTTGTGGTCCGGGCTTAAAAATTTAAAGTGTTAGACAGCCCGACACTCACGCACTGCCCCACCATGATCAAATGCTGAAAAAAAAAACCTGTTGACATGTTCGGGTTATGAACTTTAAAATACTTTTTTTCCACGTTTTCATCCTGGTTTCCAAATTTAAAAACCGTAACCCTATTTAAGAGGGTCCACACTAAAGTGGCTTGTTCACTAGTATACCATTGTTTCAATCAAGATCCCCACGAGATTGTTTCGCAACTGCAACGGCAGGTGCATTATAATGTGCTACGCTCGCTGTACGCAAAACTACGTGCGCAAGCGACGTTCCTTGACCAAGTTAGTTAAAAAGTGTAATTGCAAAACTATTATCACTGTTACAAGTGTAATTATGTGTTTGCTACCTGTAATATCTCGTAAATAACGTGTCGTGTGACAATATTTGTTTAAATCACTATGCCTGTGTCAATATGGGTAACGTTGTGTTACAAGTATTGACGTCGTGTTTTCGTTATTAATTATTACCGATATTGTACTAAAGTATTTGCAAAGAAGACTATAGATATCACTATAGATATGACAAAGAATTAAATTTAGAAAAAGAATACATAATTTCATAACAATTTGAAATTGGATAATGTAAGAATAATTACTAGGACATGTCTATGGGTGAATCACAGATTATGTATCTATACTAATATATTAAGCTGAAGAGTTTGTTTGTTTGAACGCGCTAATCTCAGGACTAGTTCAAATTGAAAAATTATTTCTGTGTTGAATAGATCATTCATCGAGGAAGGTTTTAGGCTATATACTATCACGCTGTGACTAACAGGAGCGAAGATACAATGGAAAATGTGGAAAAAACAGGGCAAATTATAAATCTTCTACTAAAAAATTTCTAACTTATATCTTCTAACCACGCGGACGAAGTCGCGGGCAACAGCTAGTTTATAATAAACGCAGTAAGCTGAACAATTTATCACAAGTAAGAGTACTGTGTTGGCATAATAGATCACTTGTACGTGCCTCCGAGCTGTTCTTTCGTCGGTAGATAGTATCGCCTGTCTGCCTACTAAGAGTACTAAGTAGCGAGTTACTCGTTCTGATCACGCTCGGTTCTTAGGGAAAACAATAAATGCGCAATTAATTGTAAATACCGTAATTAATAGGTATTTTTCGCTCGTGACTCAGTAAAAGCACTAACCTTGGTTAGTGGAATTTTGGATGATTAGCGTCATATTTAAGGAAACGTTTTGTGTTTTTGAAAACGTTTAAATTTTGCATAGGAGACTTAGTTTGAAGCAGGACTAGCGATCTGGCTAGATAAAACTAGAGCAAAAAACTTCTTGTCTTCTCGGGGACAAAAACCCGTCCTTCGCAAAAAATCGAGTCACATGCATGACACCCAAACACAGTAGAATAATTCATGAATCAATGGCATGGCGATCACACGGCTGTCCGTGCAGTCTCTACTCGCTAATGGAAATCCTGATACTCTGATTAAATTCGAATAATGTTTTGAATTTTTTTACTATGTTTACTGGGATATCCGTCCACTGCTGGACATAGGTCTCCCCAATTGCACGCCATCGAGATCTATCTTCGGCTGCTCGCATCCATATCAAATTGTTTGCAGTTTTGCGCATGACCCCAGTTATAACACTTAACAACGCATATTATGGCTTATTTTTAAAATGTTGTCACACTAGTCTGGACTTCTAGATAATTAAACAAACTCTAGGAATGTTTTAAAATGAATGTTATTTTGAGCCGTTTAACATGTTTTCCAGAATATAAGACTAACTGAACCGGTCCTACAAGTTAATCTGAATGACAATAGATGGTGTTTGGAGGAAAAGATTAAGAATAAGTTTTATTGACAAAGAGTGGTTATTTATGGTACCTAAACTTGATGTTATATTTTATCTCGTATCTAAATATTAACATAAAACCTTGAGAATTGACATACTAGTTAACAATTTTCCCTAAATGTCACATTTTTTATATTTATCTGAACTATTTGGATTTCCGTGCTTATAAGTTCTTACTGGCCGTTTAGATTCTCCTCAAATTCAAAACTGGTTTCCGGTATGTTATCTTTAACACGCATTTTAATACGCGCATTTTGACGTTGTTTTTCTTTTATTTACGCAGTGAGAAACTGGGCCCCGATTCTGATACTTACAATGACCGATGAACGACTTTCAATTGGATTAAATTCGCACAATTTGTATTATTCTAAGCATGTTTCTAACAGAATAATTGGAAATACAGTACGGAGCGAAACGCTCATGGTCAATACAATGAATTTCTAATTATTGTGTTGGTAAAATGCTTAAAATAATGAATATTCATATAAAATTCATTCATAGTTTCGAATTTAATCCAACTGCCATTCATTTATCGGCCATTTTTAATAGCAAAATAGGGCTGATGATTTTACCTCAATCTAAAGACACATCATCGTATCAAGCTGTTGGACTTACTCCAACTAAAATTTCCCCGATCCTATCTCTGCCTGGACAAAAGTCCTGACTCCTCGATTGCTATACAAGCACTCTCACCTTAGTGCGATTTTTGCCAAATGGGTCTACTTTTTTTTTTGGTAAGGTGGATGAATCCCTATGGACACCCAATCTCTCGGGTAGGGAGGTCATGGCTAGTGTCAGACTCGTACTGACTAAACCTGAACCGCCATGCTACGTGGGTACGTCACATGCGTTTTTGAGTCTTTTGAATCCGTTGCAATCCTTCGTATACCGACCACGCTATTTCATAGTACCTTATATTAATTAACTGCTAACTAAAAACAGCCTAGTCACATCGAAATGGTTTTTAATTAATGCAAGTCTAAAATAACTTTCTTCCACAGACAAACGTGTGCTGGAGCTGTTCGTGCGCGGCTGTCGCATGGACCTGGATCGCGCGCGCACCAAGCTCGAGGCGTACTGCCTAGCCAGAGCCCGCTTCAGGGACCTGTATGAACATCGCTCACTCACCTCACCGCCGCTCAGCGAGGTCTGCAAATTCATGTAAGCACGTTTTACTTCATATTTTTTTGCTGATTCTGATGAAAAAACAGCACATTTTAGCTACGTCTCGTCGGTTCACCTCCAGGAATGGCATGCAGCATCCGAAATTACATTTTTTACTACTCCCGCATTAAAAAATTTGAACATTCAAGTCTCATGCGAAAAGACACCCAGACTCAACTGGATCGAAACCACGACACGCCTCGCACATTGGGTTTGGCATGGTGACCTCAACCACTCGACTATCCGCGCAGTCATTACTTTGGACATGAATTTCCAAAAAGTACTTTGATATTTTATTCTAAATTCATCCAACGCTAAACTTGCCAGAACTTATCAACCAAATCTACCTAGGCAGTTCTTCTAGAACTTGTTAAGTTGTTAAGTTTCATGTCACCTTCCATGTCTTCTCACAGGGATATAGTAGTTCTCCCAAAGCTAACAGACGAGGGCTACCGCGTGACCATCTTCAGGATACGGCCGGAGTATCCGGAGAGCGCCGCCGACGTCGCCAACGCGGTGCGCGCCGTGCTGCTCACCAGCGATGTAAGGATGTTCGACGAGCACCAGATTGCTGGAGACGTGTTCGTATACGAGGTAAGTAAAGAATACAAGGGAACAGACGAGAGAAGATGCAAATATGTATATCGTTCTATGTATATCTTAATGAGCTACTTATTTGTATAATTCTACTAGCCTATATACGTCGTATTGCTGGTTACAGGCCTCCTCCCGTATAGGTTTGAGCATTGATCACTACGCTAGCGTATCGTGGCTTGAGATTCCAATCTTTTAAATCCAGGTTTCCTCGCGATTTTTTTCTTTAAAACTGTTTCTTAAAGTAGTAGTTAAATTACACAGCTACTTATTTAGATATCATTTATCGATACCTATATGTATATGTATATCCTCTTAAAAACTCAAACATTCAAATTGATTTTTGGCGGGGTGATTCCTTGATTGACACTATAGTAACAATTATCATTTTCTGCATCTGATCTTCCAATCCTATTTATATCTGCCAGGTCTCTCACGTGCGTGGCTCAGTGGTTGCCCACGTCGCTGCTGCAGCCAACGCGGTCCGCCGAGCGATCCAGCTGGCGCAAGCCGCTTACCCTCAGCGGCTGAAGAGGATCCACGTCGTTGGCTCTCCGCCGTTCCTCGCGTCCTCCTTGCAACTCATGCGCAGCTGTGTCAACGAGAAAATTAGGAGACGGGTATGTGAAAAACACGGAAGGCCTTATGTAGTTACGGCATTAGCGATCTTTAAATCTTGAATATTCATTTAGCCGTTCATTTTTCGAGTGTGCCGTCCACCAGTGCATAGTCCTGTTACACGTAGATGCCAATTAGCTAAATATATAAGAATTGCGACAAATTACATAACTAACTACTGTCATTATGGAAATCACAAAGTTTCCACCATTATCTACGATCTCATAAGTTCTCGATCAGTCACGCAAACTAGGTTATTTAACAATGAATAACCTTTAGAACAATAATTAAAGTACACTTTCTGTTGAAACTGACTGCTTCTAACGTTTTATTTTTCCTAAAAATACTATTTTGCCCGTAAATAAATTTTACAAAAAATAGTGCTTCTTGAAATGTTGTACCTCGTCATGACGTTAGGATTGAACATGGTCATTTTTCACAGTACTACTTGCATGCAAAAGTAGACGAGCTCCTGGATCACTTCCCGGCACGAACCCTCCCCTCAGAGTGGGGTGGTGAAGAGGAAACCATCGACGTTCTGTCCAAAAAGTGGCGCCGGCGCATCGACGAGGTGAGCCCCTACCTGCGCGTCTTCAACGAAGTCTGCAATGCTGCGCCCGCGCCGGCCAACGATGTCGACATCTATGGAACTGTTGGAGCTTTCAGAAAACTTGATATCGATTAAACGTCAGCAAGATTGTAAATGTAGGTGAACAGATTTGTGGAAAAGGTGGATTTTAAGAATCTTCGAGGGCATGTTATAAATAGGTACCTTTTTATCATTATTTCTTGGTTCTGTAAATGTACTTTTGTGTACTTACTTCTGCCTGCTTATGCCCTTTGTTCATAACGTATGTTTCTGATACTCGAAAATTTTATAGTCCTATTCGAGCTTATGGATGCTATCGGGACCTAAAACCGGGTTACAGAGGAAGAACCTATATGCAAAACAAAGGTCTACAAAAAAGGTTGGTGCAAAAAAAAGGTTTGAATAAATGACTTTTGATTTGATTTTGATTCCATCCTTCATGCACATCTTTGGAGACAATTGTTAAACAAGTACGAGAAAAGGTACATATTATCAGGGCCCCTATTCTGCTATTTAAAATGCCGATGAATGAATGAAATTTGGCTTAAAATTACAATTTTCGTTTTATCTTAAGCATTTTTCTACACAATAATTGGAAATATAGTGTGGGACGCTAAACTCAAGGTCAATACAGTTAAGTTTCAATTATTGTATTGGCAAAATGCTTAGGAGAATAGGAATAATTTCAAATTTAATTAAATTGCCATTCATTCATCGGCCATTGTAAAATAGCAGAATCGGGGCTCAGTATTTTTTGAGATTATTACATCGAAATTCCCTAAGAATGAAAATTGTTCACCAAATTGTACGATTATCGATTGATAGCCAGTGGCTTGGTGTTAAATCTATTCTTTAGTTTAAGCCTAGAAGTAATGCTCACGATTTGTAATATACTGTTAAAATTAAGTACTTAAGATAAGTTAACAAATATTTGTGATATTTTGGGATTAAATCGCTTTTTACTTTTATAAGTGTGTTGATATTTAATTAGAAGCTTTAGCTATACACTTAGGTAACCCTTTGCTATGCTGTCTTGTGATACCTTGAAATTATTGACACAAGCTCGTCGATTCCCTTGCAATAAGCCAACAACCCTCCTTCAGGAGTCCGAGGCTTAATTTTATGCTGGTATGTAAAAAATATTTTCTTCTTTAACTACCATAAAATAAAAGATGATGGTGGTAAAGCCTCCTTACATCTACACAGCTTACGGACAGCAATGTGAAAAACATTTTAAGTAGGTAAACAAATACATAGATGAAAGATAAGTCTATTGCCAATAAAACATCGTCAATTTACGAAGTTGCTATTTTATATGAACAATACTGGTTATTTATTTCGTTTGACGGTTCAATAAACTAAAACGTATATGCAAATTAATTTACGATGTGCCATCCAGGTGTTCCGATGGTATCGATATATTTATGCCATCATTTTGTATTAAATATTCAAATTACTAAACAAAAATGATTAAAAGCAACTGGTTTTGTGGTTTATTGTAACCGTGTTCTCCCACGCGACTGGCAAAAATAGAATTTGATGCAGTGTCATCATGATATTTGAGTTTTTATTAAAAAGGTTTTATTATACATTTTTACGCCGCATGCTAGTTTTATTTTTTAAATATTTTTTATAACCACATTTCAGTATGGGGCGGAACTCTCACGGTCAATACAATGAATTTTATATTATTGTGTTATCAAAGTGCTTATGAGAATACGAATAGTGTCATTTTAATCCTAATTCCATTCATTCATCAGTCATTGCAAATAGCGGAATTTGGAGTCTTGATCACTATCCTCTTCGAAAAGCTAAGCTTCTGACGCATGTGTGTGAGTTGGGTTGGGTACCTAATGGAAGGCGCGCGCGATGCTTCAGCGCGCCTCTTAAAGCGATGAGGAAGACACTGCTCTTCCTCTCAATGATGATGCAGCTCTTTTAGGAGCTCCCATGTCGGGGTTCGCGGTAGACTGCGAAAGCGTTCCCGCTTGGCCCCCGACTAAAGGAAGCGGGAAGCATTCCAGTGGTTTTAGCCGGTAGGAGTCCGGCACACCCCTTCGCCTTCCCCAGGGCGAAGGGTGTCCATGAGGATTTCCACTGGACAAAAAAAAAAAAAAAGTGTACCTAATGGAAAACTGTCAACTTGATCACGCGAACATTATAAAATCAGAAAATATCAAATTTGAGGTTTAGTTTGTGTGTTTCTAGGTATCACTTCGCGCTCATACTATTTTTAACAAGGTATCTATCTGGTCATTACAGTAAAAACCCAAATTTTATGGGGAATTTTGTTAAGTAAAATTTTCAGTCCAAATTTATCACAAAAGTGTAACTTGTTTCAATTAGCACCCAAGTTACGTAGTCACTTCGTATCACGATGTTGTTACACTAGTTACTGATGTAATGTACTTTTAACCTGATACCTATTCATTTTATTTATAAGATGAGGTTAGGTTTAAGCAATTTCTTAGTCAAGTTCTAAATCTGAGCATTAAAAAACAAGCTAAATTATTGCGTAGCATTTTGTCATGTCATTATGCTTATAACTTGGATTTACTTTGATCTATCAAGTTAACTATTTTTGCAAAGCACCACTTAAGACCAATTGAGTCGCAAATATTGCAAACTTTGACATTTTCAAATGATTTATTATTTCCGTCAGTTTTGGTAAAGGGTTCAAGCACCTATGAATTTAACCTGCCTTCACAAGTAACTTTTACAATACTTAAGTACTTTTTGGTCAATGAAAATAATGATTAATAAAAAATGAAATTTTTAGATAATTTATATTTTTTGGCAAATGCAGGCCGTAACCACAGCCATGGTAATTATGAAAATGACATAACATAATTATATTCTATAGCATTAGCCATTCTTAATATTCAAGAAAACGCTGAAATATATAGAGATGGCTAGTCACGAGACTTATCGAAATAATTTTAATTTACAATTGAATACTAATGTTAAAAACTGTAGATATGTCCCTTGGCTACAAGTGTTATATAGTCGTTAAATCTAGTTTCCGATCTCCCCCCAACAGATGGCGCTGTTGATCATGCTCTGAATCGCGCTATGGTTGTGTTACACAGACGTGCCTACACAGCGTAAAATCGACCTCTATTGATACTACTCGAGAAGTCATTACTGAACTTTACAATTTTTGAGAAAATCTCGTTTACGAGATTTTGAGAAACCTATTTTCAAACTTCGTACGATTGTCTATGAACTAGTGAATATGCACTGTTATAAATAATATGGATCTTTTTTTTTCTTCGAACTACTTAATATGATTTTAACAGTAATCCAATTAGTAAGTATTCACCATAACCACAATTAAAAATATTGGGTACCTAGTATGTATCTCCTTTGAGCTTAAAAATAAGACTTACAACAGAATGGTCTTGTTTACTTCGAAAGTATAATTTTAGCAGTTTTCGAAGCTTGAGGCGACTATCTTCTACTAATGCTTCAGTTTAGTCTTACTTTGAAGATGGTGGTCAAGAGTCCCCCTGAAACTGTCAGAATTTTAGTTTTCTTTGTAGTTTTGTTTTGTTATAAAAGACAAACATTAATAAATGTGATGACGCGAAAAAAAATAAACAGTGCCTTTATTTATGTTTTTCAAAACTCAATACTTAAATTCGTGCCGTTAAAATTACATAATTAACATCATTAACATTTTACAAAGTTGTAATTAATAAATGAATGTAACAACTTGATGCATTGCATTTATGTTGCAGAAAGACATCAGGCCCAGAACTTTTTAGAGTGCGTCCTCCCTAAGACCTGGGAATAAAACATATTATGGGACAACTCTATTGAATGGTTAATACATAAAATACATTTCTTTAAGCGTTTCAGTAATGATCATCACACTGATACTACTGACATCTACCGCCAAGTAGGGTCACTAAAACTCTCAAAATTGGGATTTTTCAGGTATAAGTTCATTTGTCATTAATTTCCTAACTATATTAATTATCTAGCTAATCTTAATAGAAATACTGCTACTACTTAGTTATTTATAACGGTAACATTTCTTCAAAACAACCACAAACTAAACGGTAAAATCTGATCGCACTGGAAATGCCGTCAAATTACAGTTATCAGCTTGTCAAATGGAGTTGTGAGTTGTCTTGTCATTGATAGATGTCAATTGTCAAATTACGTGGCTTTCACAAATCACGTAGGGAAAACAAGCTTATGTTAGCCTTATATTAAACAAAAACATTATTTTAGGCAAATTATAGTCCAAATAACAAAAATGAAAAGTTCGTGGAGAACCTTCAGTTTCGCTATACTGTTTGCAGCGTCGTTACTAAACACAGCGCACAGCTATACTATCACAGTCGACGCGCATGCCGAAGAATGCTTTTTCGAAAATGTTGAGGCAGATACGAAAATGGGTGAGTTATTCTTGATTCCTTACTTAAATTCTATTGGGGTTATACAGTAAGTCACTATAAAAATTTCAATAACAGTAACTATCGGCAAGTCACTTATAACAGGTGCAGTAGGTAGGAATTTTTCATTCTAATTAATTTAAAACTTTGCGAATCCATCCTTTTTCTGAAGCTAACATTATAAATAACAATGTTCTTTAACAGGAAGCTTTATTATGTGACATTTTCCAATACAATGATAAGACTATACAAATGGTAATTAAGCTACACTAGTGACGTTTATATATCAGTTACTCTTATTGTCCATTCTAAAACACTATAGCTAACTTTCAAAACAGTTATCTTTAGTATAATATTCACTATGTGCATTGGTGAAGTTCATCTAATAACACTCAATTTATTTCCAAGTACCTCAACAAACGAACACCAACTTTCTTTGCTGCTCAAGCTACTCCAACTCCTACTCTCCCCTAAGACGTCCCACTTACCAAAAACTTTTTTCTAGGTCTGACATTTGAGATAGCTGAGGGTGGTTTCCTGGATATTGATGTGACAATCACGGGTCCCGATGGAGCCGTCATTTACAAGGGAGAGAGGGAGTCTTCCGGAATGTACACATTCTCAGCTCCTACGGCTGGCAGATATACATACTGTTTCAGTAATAAAATGTCTACTATGACACCAAAGGTAAGTTGTATAGTTGATTTAAAATACTGAAATAATTTTAAGAATGTAGTGACATGGACTTCTGTGTACACATAATATGCCTTTGTTTGTATATTTGCTTTGTTAAATAGTTTGAAATTTCTTGTTGTGACTAAAGCAGACACTCAGTTTCAGAAATTCACATAACAATTGAAAGTGGGTAAATGATATAAAAAATGTTCCTCTAAAGATTTTTGATTGTTGTACATTTGTGTGTTACCAGATCAAAGTTAACTAGTAAGCATATGAATACTAAATTGGAATACATAGATTGATTTCTTATAAATAATTTAATTATTAACTTCATTAATTTTTTATTCTGTCATAATTACCACGCTAAAATGTTTTTTTTTCCTCCTTCCAGGTGGTAATGTTCAACCTTGAAGTAGGAGCTGCACCTCAGGCCCAGACCGGCAACAAAGAGGAAGAAGTGAACCACAACAAGTTAGAAGACATGATCAAAGAGCTCGGCACCACACTTAAGACTGTTAAACATGATCAAGAGTATATGCAGGTATGTGCTTAAAGCATACAATAACTATAGAATGACAAAAATAATATTGGTAGAAGTAAGTGGTCCAGGTACATGTTATTTAATTTATCTATATTAATTTTTAGGAGGTGGTTTGTGGGGGGTAATTTCAAGAACTACTGAACCAATTTTGATTAAGCCACTTTTTATTAAGGATGATATGCTTTGCCACCTGATGAAGTTGGCATGTTGCCTAGTTCAGCTAGTTCTATACAGACATACTTTTTAAGAGACTATTTGAGAAAAGCATCAAAATCAAAATCAAAATCAAAATTCATTTATTCAAATTAGGCTACTAAGTAGCACTTTTTGAAGGTCATTTACATTGGACAGCACCCAGTTTCGCCCACCCTTCACCCTACTAATTACCAGCATGTAATACAGGTTTATTAATGGTTTTATGTCAAAAACTGCAGTAATTAACTAAAATATAACCTGTTTAGACCACCAAACTTGTGGCAACTACCTACTAAATGACGCGTGTCTCAAATCTTAATTTATCTTATAATAACAACTCGAATTTAGTATTTTGAGGCTCCAAGTAATGTATAGCCCATTCAACTCATTTTTGCGCTAGTCGCCACGTGATGGTAACTCGTGTAAGTTGTGTTTTTTAAAAAACACCTTTAGTGACGCGCTAACAAATGTATCTTTTGTTCCCCAGGTACGTGACCGCATTCACCGCGCGATCAACGAGAGCACAAACTCACGTGTAGTCATGTGGTCGATCTTCGAGGCCTCCGTACTCCTCGTCATGACCCTCGGCCAGGTCTACTACCTCAAGAGGTTCTTCGAAGTCCAACGCGTTGTGTAACAGCGTCCGTCTTCCATGTACCCACATATTTCTACACAAATATGTATGTACAACCTAAAGGATGTATTTCGTCATAAGGTATTTTTATCAAGCACTTAATGAAACTACGCTTATGAAAATACATCCTTGTATTATAAATCTCGCTCCCGTTAAAGTCAGAAGAATAGAATTATTAAATGTAAAGGAATTAAATAATTATTTATTGAATTTTCATCACAATATGCTTCACCTGTACAAACAATACATGCTCATAGTTTCGCCAGCTGTTATAAGCTTAAGTAGGTACTAAGGACTACAGGCGCCATCTATGTTTAAAGCGGGGAGCGAGAAGTATGGATTCTTTGCGATCTGAAGTGTGTCTGGGTCAGTGTGCAGTGTTTGTTACACAGTTTGATGACTAAATAAATTAATATTGTTTGTATTTCGGTATTTTATTCATAATTATTTATGTTTGTTTTCTTCACATTTTCATAGACTTTAGACTAGGCATTGTAATGCATGGAAAAAAGGATCCATTTATTGTATATAATGAATCTAAATTTAAGGTTAAAATTGAGACATGAAATGAAGTAAGGTAATCGAAACTGCACGGATAGCCGAGTGGTAATGGTCACCACGCCAAACGTCTGTGTGCCGCCATTTTAGGATCACGAACGCTCACTGATTCTGGGTGTCTTTGTGCATGTGACTTGAATGTTTATGAAACCCCCCGCGACACAAGGATTATTCCTCAATAGGGGGGAGTCGTTTCTTTTTAATAAAATGAAAAATAGCACATTAACAAAATACGAGGGTTAAAGAAAAACAAGAAATGTTTGAATTAAATTTATTAAGTGCAGCAAATAAGTACACCTGCACCAACAGTGAACTATAAAAATATATTTCGCTTATTCTAAATTGATATAAAGTAATACATACCTAATGTGAAATGTATCTTACTATTTGTTATAAAGTGCACTTCCTACTTTGTAACGATTAATCAGATCTAATTTTCTACAAAAAATTTATAAAAATAACGCATTTTCTCTTCTGCCGACAAAGTTAAAGTTACACCTACACATGTATAGATTTATTTGAGATTCACTAACAGTGGTGAATATCATTTTTTACTATTAAGATAATTCACGAGATTTTATCACTACAGCCAAATAGATGTGCATTGCTAATTATTATTTTTTTGTGCTACAGTTCTACTTCGTAAAGACGCAGCCGACTTCAGTTTTATATCTTGGTACACTTTTCATACTCAATTTTTAAGTCTGGCTGATAAGAAATCTAGTTAAGATTGAACGCCGCATAGGTCACCGGTGACCGATTTAAAAAGTATAAGGCCGCATTCAAATCAAACATATAGTTAGCCGCCGAGTGCCTATTGAGGAATAGGCACTTACTACTTAATACTCGCTACGCGTAATTACCGTGTACTTCAGCTATATTCAACATGCGGCCCGCCTTTGTTATTGGCCCAACTGTAGTTACAAATTTATTGAAAACCTTTTTACATTACGCCCTCATTGCGTTCGAATTAGGAAATCTATTTTTTTTCCTGACAAGTGTTTTTGGCCCCTATAGCAAAAAGGTTGAATATGGCTGGTATAGCTGTCATAGCTCGTACAGCATGACAATCGGCGGTCTGTCTACACATTTACGTTTATGGTGTTAAGTAATGTTGTCTTATGAGGCAATGTCCAGTCGTCCAGTGATGAGCGCGGTCACCACGGCCCCGGCCGGCAGCCGCTGCTGCGAGTCCGTGGCCGCCGGGAGCTCTAGCAACACGTTGGCCCCGCAGGCGCTCAGGAGGCGGCTGCTGCACTGTTAGGGGATAATGGACTTTATTTATTGGATGTTAGAGTTTATTGTATAGTCTTTTTTTAGAATTATATTTGGAAACCTTTTTTTCTTTCTAATTTAAATGATAAAGGCAAGAACCTTTTTCTACCTTTTAGAAAAGATTGATCAGTAAAATGATTTTATAAATATGAAATAATTTATTGTATTGTACGGAATCAAACTTTGCCAGCCAAAACTAACCAGTAAGGTTTAAAATCAGGATAGGAGAAACAACAAAGTTCTTTTAATTTACGTTAATCATTTAAAAATAAATACTTTGACTTTTTCATATCCTATTCCTATAGGTACATATGGCCAGTAATTTATAGTAACTCATATATTTAGACAATATTGTTCTAAGTTATTGCTTCCTAATCTATGTCTAATAATAGCACCTTACCTGGCTTCCAAGCATGGTAGCACTGGGCATATCTCCATCAGGCGACATGGTAAGCGAGGCTCGTGCGTATTCCGGTCGTGGGTCGAGCTGCGCCGCATGTGCGAGACGCACGCGCATGCGGGGCCATGCGCCGCGCACCCCGCATGACACGCGCAGCGCGCGGATCACGAACAGGAGTGCGCACACGTATGCTGACACTGGGTTACCTGTTTATGTAAGGTTGGTTATAGCATGAGCTTGCAAAAATAATAAATAAATATATCATACATAAGAAACCATATTGGTTATTGGTAGACAAGGTAATTAAATTAATCTAAAACAATCTGTTATTAGGTCAGCATCAATGAAGTGCAATGTTTTCTTTTCATTCGAAAGGTTGGATACAATGTTTCCAAAATGTCATATCTTATGGAGAAACACAGTCAAGAAACTCCATCTATCCGAGGATAGGTGATTATTGTGTGCTTTAAACTAGCCAATGGTGCGAGGACACGGTATTGCCAACATTAATCAGTTTGTAATTGGTGTAGATCATTAAGTAAAGTAACTACTATCGGTAATCTAGATTGCGAATGTGTGTGTATGTGTGTTAATGTGGCTAATAGGCTTGATTACACGTGTGTGTGAGTGTAATAGTGTGTTTGTGTGTAACGAGTTTCTTACCGGGTAAAGCAAATATGTATTTCTTCTTGCCCTCAAACTCGCAGGTGGCGAACGTACTCGGCTTGCCGGGCTTCATGCGCACGCGCCCGTAGTGGAGAGTCGCGTTAAAGTCCTTTAATAGCAAAAGATTTGAATGTTTTTTTATTTGTTATACTTTGATAAGAATTTGGTTTCTATAGAAGATAGCTTTTGATACACGCTTGCTAGTCGAGGTAATCTTAAAATGTCTTGATAAATATTACCAAACGTCCATTCAGCCCGCCTCGTCAGATCATGATTAAGGACTCCGGTTGGGTCTAGGGAACTAGTCGAGCAATCCCGATATATACGCGTGAGTAAACCGTTGCATAATTTTATACTAAATTATTCTCTTCACGCGGTTTTTAAGTTTACATATCTAGGTAATCTAGGTTATAAATGTTTTAGTCATAGTTGTAAACAAAAAGTCTATTTTTCTTCATTATAAATTAAAACTTTTCCACCATCCACCAAGTTACCTTAAGCAGCACAGGCTTCAACAGATCCTTCTCGCCCATGGACACTCCCCCGGTACAGACGAGCACGTCGGCCAGCTTGAGCGCGGCCGCTATCCCCGCCACGATCTCGGGCGGCGTGTCGCGAGCGATGCCGCAGTCGATACTGTCGTAGCCATGTTCTCTGGGTATCAAAAAAATATTATAAACTTGGTTTGAAGAGTGACCAAGGATTTGCAGATGAACGGTTTTGTACAAATACACCAATACCAATACAATAATTGGTCACCTGTTACATTTTCGTGAATGTAGTAATGCAGAAACATCGATATTGATTCTTTTATTTGTTGTGTTCATACATTATCTGTTTAATTTTCAACCGTCTAGCTATCGCGGGATAGAGCCTAGTGACAGAAGGAAAGCCAGGCGGCGGATCCTTAGAAATAAGGTTCCGTTTTCGAACTTTAACATTAATTTTCTTACGACTTTTCGTGTGGGCACGCGCAGAAGCCACGTATTTTTCACGTAAAAAAAATATTTACTGCAAGCTCGTAAATTCATCCAGCCCCGTATCAGAAAATTCATTAATCTAATATTTAACCAAAAATTACCATTTTCATCCGACACAAACAAACCTAATTGTTTGTAATTTAAAATAAATTTACTTGTATTTTTAAAGCCACCAAGCAAGCATAGTTGTCAAGCCAAATATATACAGATCTCATCCGCGATTAGGTCTTAAAATAGCTCATAATCACGTTTATATCAAGCGGCTGTGTTTACCTGTCAATCACACCGGATAGTTGGCAGTCGCGCAGTATGTACTTACACAAGGTGTTATATTACGAATATGGTGTAAGTCTGTTGTATTAATGGGGGAATAGGAGAGTTGATGTATTAATTGTAACTGATAGAATAGCGGAAGACGTAACGATGCAAATTTACACTATGCGTGATCGGGTGGGACTTATATTTCTCAGACACAAGTGAAAAGATTTTTTTTCTAGGTTTTACTTTGTGTATGTGATTTTTTCTTAAATAAACGATATTCTTAGGCTTGATTTACCTAGTTATGTCTAATGAATCAGAATTAGTTTTTATTATTCCCGTCTCAATTTTCATTATAAATGAAACAAATGTACCTGAAACACAAAAAATCTATAGTTCGTATGGCACCGGTGCGTGTCGCGAGTTCTATCCTCGCGTCGGGTAAGCATTTGTGTGAGCCACTAATAGTTGTCTCGAGTGTGGGTGTCTTTCTGAATTTAATGTATAATGAGTATATGACTCCCCGCGACACAAATATTAAACGACCTAATGCGAAGGTAGTTTAAAATAAATAGGTGTTTAAAAACTTGAAGCGGAACAATTCCTCACTTGAGCAATACTCTGAGCATGGTTCGGTTGGAGTCTCGAATGTGCGCCGGCTTCAGTTTAACTTCAGATGGCTCTTGAAGCTCATTACCCGTGGAAAGTAACGCCACCTGGTGAAAAATCGAAGTAGTTACATAGTGATATTTTGAAACTTTACTTATGTCGAAAATCAGCAACTAATGGAACATACAATACACATTGATTATTTAAATAATTAATTCTACAATGATGTTAAAAGGGGAAGATTGCGATTGCATAAATTAATAAATAAGAAGCACACAGTCTATGATGAGAAATAGTGTGTTAAAAGAAAATCAATTCAATTTGTACCTTGGGAGGCGCTCGCACAGTAACATTTTGATAACCTGCTCCTGCTAGTATTCCGATCTTTGCCGAATCTAGTATTTGACCTGCAAAGAAATAACGAGAATTCTTTATAACTTTTGCTCCGCCCACATGAATGACGAATTTTAAACTTTTCGGACTTGCAAACAGCAATCCATATTTAATACAGAAAAATCTGAATGTAATTTGTACTTTTCACAGTTTTTTTTTTTATTATGGAGGCACTATCCTCTGCATACAAGTAAAAGATACCGAATTCTGCTAAATAAAGTGCATATTCATTAGTAATGTACTGATAACAACGATTTCAAGAGACCAATAAAACTTCTATATTTTTTATTATGATCTATCAAATAAATAAGGTACATTTTCCTTTACCATTTTCTATTTTAAGAATACTGTTCATTTAAAAACAGACTTTCATCCTAAACTTCTAAGGTTCATTTTCCTTTACCGTTCCACCTTAGTTACGTACCTTTGTCGACCAGCACGGTTCCCATGGGTATATCAAAGCCGACACTCCTGACATCCTGCTGTGGTTCTGGAGCCTTCAGTATCTCCACTTCCAACTCCGTCTGACCATCCTCTGATGCCGATACTAGTCTTGTGTCTTCCACCTGTTGTTAATACGTCATTTAATGTTTAAGCAACTTTGAGTCTTTGTTTTGGGGAATAAGGTTGAATTTACTAAAACGTTACTTCTTGTAGGCTGGTGCTATTATTTCACAAAATTATACAGTACTAAGCCTGCGATTAAATACTTTTTGATTACTAGGTACGTATAGTCAGTGGAAATTAAACCTTATAGGCGGAATCCAGCGCTGAGTAGTATCCAAACCTATTTTTTTATTCATTTATCTCTTAGGCTATTCATACATACATTTACTCATCATTCAAACGCCACGTTGTTTTTAATGATTTATTTTCGACTTTCTAACAACTAACAACATTTTCGATTTAAAGTCTGTTAAGGATAAAGTCTATCAGGTTTTTCTTTAAAAATCTTCTAACACGTAAAAATACTAGTACTTAAAGAGTATAAAGTTCGTTCGTGTCTTGAACATTCTCAGCCTGGTCACTTACACTTGGCGAGAGTATTGGGACGGGTGCCAACAACAGATCTGTAGACTTGTTTGATATCATACAATCAATTGTAATTTGATCTCATTTATTATTCATTTCATTTCTAAAGGCTTTTAGAGGTATAAGCAGCCTGCTCAGAAAGTAACGCAAAACGAACTATTTACGTCTTTTTCGATTCGTTTTATCTTCATATTTATTGTTAATGATGAAACGTATGACAGTGAGGGCCAATGCCACTATCAATAAAAGTGTACTGATAAAAATAGGAGAGTTTAAAAGCCACTATACCAGGGCCCCGATTCTGCTATTTTACAATGGCCGATGAATGAATGGCAATTGAATTAAATTTGAAATTATCTCTTAATTATTTCCAATACAATAATTTTAACTTAATTGTATTAACCTTGAGTGTACCATCCCGCACTGAATTTTCAATTATTGTATAGGAAAAATGCTTAAGAATATACGAAAAGTGTAATTTTCATTCATTCATCGGTCCGTTATTGCCGATGAATGATTGAAACGACTATTCGTATTGTACTGGCGAAAAAATTCCTAATTATTGTGCTGGCAAAATGCTTAGGAGAATACGAACAGTGTTTCCGTAATAGTGTTGGTAAAATTCACAATAAATATGTGACCAAGCCATTAATGTACCTGTACTACGCAGTCAGCCCCGGCCGGCAGTGCGGCGCCGGTGTTGACGCGCGCACACTCGCCGGCGCACAGCGGTGCGGTGGGCGCGTCGCCCGCCGTCACCGCGATACGGACACGACGCACTCCAGCACCGTCTATACTCAGGCAGGCGTATCCTAGGATACATAACCATGTGTTTAGTAAGTCCATGTTTCTTGTGAGGTGACGTCCAATAGAAAGATATCATGTTGCGCCGACCCAAAATAAAATAATTGGGATAAGGGCAGTGGAATGATGATGGTGATGTTTAGTAAGTCCATAGTACTATACGAAGTAGATGTAAATGCAAGGAAGGATGAATAATGGATGCGGATGGATGAGGATAAGCTTTCCTTTGATACTGTCGGTTCATAGATGGGTGACTATCTATGTCATAACGAGTTCCTCCGTGTTTCGGGAGGCACGTTTAATTGTGGGTCCCGGATGTTAATAACACATCTTTGGCAGTCATAAAGGATAGTCAGAAGCTCGAAAAATCTAGCGCAATCAATCTAACCAAAAATAAAATAATAACTATAAGGACAGGGGAATTATGATAGATTTTCCTATAATACGAGTCGGAGTCGTTTATAAACATACCCAATGTTTGACAACACGGAAAGCCTAGTGTGTTAGTGGTCATCATGCCAAACCCACTGTGCCTGATGTATCGCGGTTTCGAATCCCGCATAGGACAAGTATGATCCAAGAATGGTTTGTTCTAAGTCTGGGTGTCTTTGTGCACGTGATTTGAATTTTGGAGAAACATTAAATACCTTACTGCTGGAGTAGTTACCTAATAAAAACGCGTCTTATTGAATCTGTGTGACGATTTGCAAATATTCTTGAGTAGTAAAAACTTCTTTAAGACATGTCCGTAAAGTTGAATTTACGAAAAAAATTGTTCGTATAACTACCTACTGGCTTTGTATTGAAAACAGTTTGACATAACTTTGCTTGGACTGTGTATCTACAGACATCCACACACAGTGTATATTATGTCTTAGAGACATGAATATTTTTTTCGACCTTCATATATTTACACTACATGCGATTTCAATAGGTGGTATATTTTCTTATCTAAGGGGTACTAATTCTATGGTTATAAGGTATTAACTAAGTACTTATTCATTCATTACATTATTACCTGCCGCGGCTTGCATCGTAAATAATCAGTAACATCCATTTTCATTACAAAAGAACACACTTTCTATATTTTACATACAATTTGGAACACGCCTGTTTTTTGTTCCAAATATCTATACTTATAATAAAATTGTCAAATAATAAAAGTCATTTAAATCAATATTTACATAAATATATTTATTTAGGTGGAGTTATTACAAACAAGAAAATTGCCGATCGTTTCTTGAAGAGACGCATATTAATTGCCTTTTCAAGGTCAAGTGTATCATGGAAAAAAAAAAATATTTTGACATATGTAGGTACAGTATCCGTGCCAGAAAGGGGGGGGGGCGAGGGCTACAAGGTCAGGAGTCTTCTGCCTCCTATCGTGCAACCAAACGGTATCAAATATCAATACTGTTTGGTTGAGAGGTAATCGTATTTTCCTAAATAGGCGCCCCAATATTAATATTCCTTTAATCCTTTTCTTCCAGACGGGAAATTATCAAATTACTCCTAATGCTTCCGCTTGAGCGGAAAGGTGTGTCAGGGATTTACTGAATAAAACACGCCGCGTTAACCCTTTTGCCCAATCCCGATATCCCGACAGATTACAGCCCTATTGGGGTCCATACTCCTTGCGAACATCTTTTTGAGGGGCGCGTTTGAGTGCAGCTCGGGAATATTAGTAACCGTAAAGGCCGGTTTAAGTTACTGCTAGCTTACCTATGTATGTATTACGTAAGTATACTAAATCTCTAATCCTTTCTTGGAGACCAATTGGTCTTGTTGTTTATCCGTGAGAGCCTAACCGACGGACAACTTTTGGTACTTAACTAAACAAAAAAAATGTCCATGTCAGAATGAACGTATTGAATACCTGGCTTAACAAACTGCCGGAAACCAATTACCTACTTTTATGAAAATAGATTCGAAATTGCATGTTTTGTAATCACGTTTGTTCATAGCAGGCTTGGAACAGTATGTCATAGATGTGAAATTTAATTTCATGCCCTAACAGTTATTAATAGCCTTTCGTGCGAAGATTCACAAGTTGTATAACTTGGAGCGTGTTAATTTTAAAACGTTTTCCTTTGCATAATAAATGCAAAGAAAACCGCTTCATTTCGATAATAATTAGTCATGTAACTAGTTGAGTTTTTTTTTGATTAAGTAAAAAGTTTTGTAGCATATTTTAAAATACCTACATCATATTTAAATTTGAAAATCAATATTGTTATTGATTATACAACACTGAAATTATTTACTAATTATAGTAATTATGTAAATATCATTTTAAAAATAGTTATGTCCCATACAATTTTATAAAACGTAAAATTAAAAAATAATTAATTTTACGTTTTTAAAAACTTTTATGAAAAATTGATTAGTACTGCTTAGAGATTTAGAAAGGGACAAATTAACTTACCATCTTTAACTGAAGCTGGGAATGGTGGCATGGGTTCCTTAGCATACAGAGTCTGCGCAACAACTTTGCCTAAACCTTCTTCAATAGTAACTATCTTAAGCCTCTCCTTCCATTCCGACATGACGTCATCAACATGTTTCCACGCTTCAGCCATCTCCAGCATTGGGAATGGAGACTCCCGAGGCCTGAGGGCCACTTTAGACACATCCACGTTGCTGCTATGCGTACAAGTATGGTTGAACTGCATGGAATTATGGATGTAACTAATTTCTGCTACCTCGTTGTGTATCAAAGAGATTGCATGCGGTAAGATCGGTTTGACAACCTCAAAGCATTCTGTGACCGCTTTCTTGCTCCCTGGGAAGTTGACAATCAGAGTCTTGTCCCGAATACCTGCTACGGAACGAGATAGTTGAGCCATTGGAGTTTTCTTCAAACTGGCTAAAGTGACCGCTATAGTGATACCGGGGACTTCTCTCTGGATAACCGCTTTTGTAGCTTCTGGAGTTACATCTCTAGGTGTTAGCCCAGTCCCGCCTGTTGTTAAAACCAAATCTAAATTTGTTTCACAAAAGTATTTTAACTCCCTTTCAATAATTTCCTTTTCATCCGGGATGATAATAGTGTGGAGATTTGCCTCCGGAAACAACTCTTTAACAAAGTCAGCTAATGCTGGCCCTGCGGTGTCTTTTGTGTTGTCTTTAAAGCAAGTATCACTTATAGTGATAACAGCTACTGCTTTCACCATGTTGACAAACTGAATAAAAAAAAAGAACAAAGAAAAATTGATTAAAAACTATTTGTTTAAAAATAAATGCTTTAACACACAACAAGAAACAAATAATAATTATTTACGGTATCATCATTTGTAAGCAATTCTTAAAATTAAGATAGTTACATGACTTAATATGAAGAAAAAAGTGTTTACCTTCAATTTTATCCACTAGTAGATTAATGACTTGTAGTTAATAGTGATAATGCCAGTGAATGAACCAGAAGCAGACCTTTATTACATCACACTGATAGGTGATGTGGTAATAAAACACAATAAAAACAAAAACCGGTCCAACGCCGGCTACAAGCGATCACAAACTAAAACACACTTTTTAATCTATCCACACATCAAACTCAGCTGTTTGACAGTGACAGATCCGCAAGAACGCCAACGTTGCAAACAAAATAATGCGTTCAGAAATTTTAAACACGGAATAAAACGCAAAGTTCAAATACGAAAATTAAAATTAACTTTTATTTTGCGAATTATAAAACAGAAACATGATCACTTAAAACAAAAAATATCTTCAGCTTTTCAACATAATTTAAATTACACAATACTGATATTTGTCACGATACACACGATTTATATTTATCACGTATTTTATTTACACAGTCTTTGTCTAGATTCACGGCAGTACAAGTCTGGATCAGTCGTTGTAGGGGCTCGTAGCGTCGTAAAGCCTCTGAGTTGCCGATTATTAGGAACTTATGTTTAGCGCGAGTCACGCTTACTGCTAGACGGCGTTGGTCATTCAGTACTTCACCTTCCTGTTGAAAACATGTTCATTTTACTTATTGTTCTTACTAATTAAGCTGTTTTCAGTATGCTATAACAAGTCTTACCCTTAATTAAAGTTTTTTTAAATATCAAAAGTTATAATTTCAAATAAGGCTACCAAGTATCAGTATCAGTTTTGATATTCTGGTTTTGGAAGATTGGTCCTATGTGATTTACAAAGGACAGCACCCAGATTGCCCACCCTTCACCGCTAAGTGCTTTTGTTGCAAGAAGAAATAGCGCAACGAACTGCCCAGCAGCACACTGCCTTTCAGTTTACAAAATGTCATCCAATGTCCAATATAAATATTAATATAATGTATAACCAACAATTTACCTTAACTTTCTTGTCCTCCTGTTTATCAGTTCTCTTCGTACAAGAGTATATGATGACGGGCTTGTCCTTCCCTTGGAACTGGTCGACAGTGCTCACGTCTACCGAGTGACGTAGTAACGAGCGTCGCAGTAGCGCCACCTGGTCGCGGTACGGGGCTATGACGCCTATGTCTGATGATTTTACGTTGCCCTGTTACGGGGATAATTGGTTTGAATTCGATTAATATATGATTATAAACATTATTCACATCACATTTTTACGTCTTAAAGTGTACCCAGAAATCGTAGCGTTTGTTATAAAGAATAGATTTTTTGCATCCTTCATAGATAGGTGGTAAGAAAAAGCTATTTATGTATTATTAATTATTAATATTGTTCTTATAAATTACATGTAACTTAATGATGTTGATGTGAATAAAATTATCTACTTAAACTACAAATGCAACGTGATCCCCAATTAACTAATACAGTTCACCGACCTGTTTCAAGGCCTCCACAATAGCAATAACGACACAAGCTTCAACAGGGTTCGTACAAGAATTCTTGCTGGATACATCAGTCATATCCTCTGGAGTTTCCACATTGAGGAACAGCGCCGCATGCTGTGGTTCTGGGCTGCAGACTGTTGATAGCCATGGGGAAACAGATAGCCGTGAGATTTTCTGAAACAAAAAAAAAATATTGATTAAAATTACTTAGTTTTTTAAAGTCTGATTAAAGAACCCTATGAATATATTACCACTAGTGCCAAATCAGGTGACCAAAACTTTAGTAAAGCAAACACAAAAAAATAATATGCCACGACGATATAAAACTGTGATACCCTTCGAGTCACCGACTGCCGAGACACAGACGCTAGTTACAGTGCTATTTCATGATACAACGTAATATTGTCAACCGTTTATAGCTAGTTTACACTACATTAATAATAAATTAATAATTTCCTGCTTAAAAGATGCAAAGGTTTATTCATCATTGCACGACCCATCATCTCAAGTTTAAGGACTCCGGTTGGATCCTAACTAATCGGGCAATCAATTAACCATTGCATCTTTTATGTATGAACCAATTCCAAACAATAGTTATTATAAGAATATAAGCATTTCCTACCTTGACATCTATATCCAGTTTAGCCGTAGCAACAGTCTGGTCGGCGCACTTCAGCCTGTCGTTGTAAGCCACGCGGTTGGCGAGGTCGGCTAGCGCCTGGTTCATGCGGTACTGCAGCTGGAGAGTAGATGTCGCTTCCTCACACATCAGGCGGTGGAATAAACTCTCTTCCATACCAAGGCGCCTGAAATGAGGTTGAAATATATGGAAAAAAGAATTAATTATTTTTTATTTGGCAAACTTTTCAAAGTGAGTAGTTTGGTAGAGTACAGGGATTTTAGTGACTATATTGGCCAAGGAAGTTTCGGAGGAGAAGTACAAATTCTTGTACATGAAAAATTAAAAAAGTAGGCCAAAAAATATAAGTATACCTTTCAATCCATGAAAAAAAGCAAAGTCTAGTTAACACATCTCAATTTTAAAACTTTGAACTAATATTTTGACATGGTACAGTTGATTATGAGTCGAAGTTAGAGAATTACCTTTAGATAGTATTACGGGGTTAGTCAAAATACTTTTAAGATAATAGTACTACCTCGCTGCTTTGCTTCTAACAACGGGCGGCAATTGTTCTGGATCTCCGACCAACACGAATCTCTTCGCAGCGAATAAAGGTCGCAGTACTGTGCATTGTAACACCTGACAGAAAAAAAAACATTGTATTACAATTTTCAATATAAGTGTTCCCGCACTTAGGAACTAACTGAGGATAAAAACGGGATTTTTTCATATTCAAATCGCGTGCTCAAAGACACCCACACTCAGAACAAGCATTGGTGAATCGCTTTAAACACAGGCAATATTTGGCGCATGACATGTTATCGAATTGGGCAACAATTGAAGCGCAACATTTGGACATGATTTCGGAGAAAACTTTGTCTTTCAATTAAAGAAAACAACATAAGAATACGGTAATCAAACTCTATTGGAAAAGACCTACCGTCTAAACTCAAAAAGGAGCCTAGTTTTACTTACAGTATTTTCAGCTCCATCAAGAAAGATAAAGCACAGAAAAAAATAATTTCATTACATATTTTAAAATTACATTAAGTGTTGCCTTGTTTTAAGGCACAAAACGGACTTAATACATTCAAAAAATTGGTTAATTATTTCAGTTCAATAAAAATATCTTATATATCTTTATTTACCTGTGTCGCCTCGTCGACGATACAAAGATCGAAAGTAGTACGCGCAAGCATTGCGTGGGCGGCACCTAAACATGTCACGCCTACCACTTCCTGTAAATCAAGGAAAATTTAATAAAATTAAAGCTATTAAAAGTAATTATTTTCTGACAGCATAAGATAAGTTTATGCCACTACATGGCTTATATAAATTACAACTTTGACTGATAGGATAAAAAAGAGGTTGAGGTCACCACGCCAAAAGCAATGAGCGTGACATGTCGCGGGTTCCATTGCCTCGTAGGACAAACTTCTAAATGATCCGAAGCTTGTCTGGCTTCGGGGTGTCTTTATATGTGAATGTTTGCTAAACCCACGCTTCCCAGGCATTGAGGGACACGATTAAAAACAATCGGAATAGCTAGTTGTAATAATTAGCACAAAATTGTAGTTCAGACATACATGAACCTTATTCCCTTGCAATAAAATCCATTTTATTACTTAGCAATATAAGCTTACTTACCATAGAATCATACAGCTGTGCAAGTTGATCAGGAGTATTACAGTCTGCAGTGAGAGTTTGTTCGCTGCGCTTGAGTAGCGCGGGGGCCACGCGGGCGGACGAGCCCAGACGCATCACACGCAACGATTCCGGTAGCCTTGTGTAACAAATCATATATATAAAACTTTAAAAGCTATACAAATAATATATACAAACATATCAGCCCTAACACGTCAAGGAGTGTTAGTTTGAACTAACGGTCAGCGATGTGGGCAGCTTATTCGTGAAAATTCTACCGCATTTTTGTGATACAATGTGCATGTTTTAATACATAAGATCGTTATGTATTTTTATATTACGAAAATTGGTTAATTTTAAATGCTTATTCATCAAAGGTTGTACGGTACGGCATGCACTATGTTAAGATACCATAGTGCATATGCAACAGTAGGTAGAATAGGCGTTTGACAATTTGGCATAATGAATATACCTGCTAAGCACCGTGTCGACAGCTGAATGCGTGTGCGCAGTGACTAGGACGCGTTGTTTTAACGCGACCAGCATCTGAATTAGCACGCTTATTGTTTGTGTTTTACCTGGAAATTAGAGAATTGAGTTTTTTAATACTGGTATATATTTCTCTATTATGTCAACTAAAGTATTAGTTGACATCGTAGAGATTATCTTGTGTACAAAATGTTGATTTATTTATCAATTTTAATATTATAAAGAGCTATACTGCGTGATCTAATATAAAATGAAAATAACCGTACGTCATGTTTATGTGTCAGGCTATAATGTTCATCGCGCAAACGTTTGTCCTTGTTGAGAGTTATAGCAGTAAAGGTCACTAACAACTAGACGAACCGGCCAGTGACTACTGCAAGACAAATTTAGAACGTTTCAACTAGTACCTAATATCAACATTAAATAGTTACCAGTTCCAGGCAGGCCTCTCATGAGAGCGTAGTCCTTGGTAGCCAACGCCTTCAGAACTGCCCGCTGTTGCTGTATGTTCAGAGACCTCATTAACTTGGTCCCCAGCCGGCCGACATCGCGATGTAACTTCAACTCGAATTGTGGAGGCTCCTTGTCTATTATTAATCTGTAATATGATTAAGATATAACAACGTTTTTGAAAGATTCTAGGTTACTAGAATTACTAAGCGTTTTTATTCGATTGGAAATCAAGAAAGCAAGCCACAGCCTTTTTTTTGGGTACTCCGTAGCTTCCAAATCAAATTGGTCTATAAGTATACCAGTTTATAGAGAACCAGTTAGATTAAAATTTATTATCATCATCCACAGCCTTTGTCCTCGCACTGCTGGGCATAGGCCTTCCCTTTCTCGTGCCAATTTCCACGGTCCTATGCCAGCCTCATCCAGACTCATAACATTCGTATTTATAAAATTAATACAATAAAATGTAGAAATAGAGGACCATTTGCATTGCAATGGGACAGCAACAGCGGATACATAAAAATATAGTAGCTAACCGATAAAAATAGATATTTTAAAGTAAAAACTACACAGTTCCAATCCAGATAGTACTCACTTTCTAAGTCTCTCTGCGCGATCACTATCTTCCATAAGCACACCCAAGTTAGTCAAGTTCTGTACTGTGGTTGCAAACGACTCGTACGTGTCTATGTGGTACACTGTATCTTTGTTTAGACGACGACTTAGGTCTCTGAAATTATGATAAGATGTATGTTAGTTTGGTTTACCAGTAAGATAAGTACAATGCAGTGTACGCCTGGCTAAGGTCAGCTTCTTGGGGTATAACGCCGCATCTAAGTAATATAATTACAACTTTGAGCGTAATAGAGCACAACACGGCGTGTAGCAGCGTTCGCTTCCAAGCATCCATCCAAAGAGTATGAATACTTAAAGGTGTAGGTTTTAAATTAACAAATCGAAATCACGTGACTTGTCGTGGAGGTATGCTGTACACATTGTATATTATACCATACGTATACATTTAAGCAACTTGATCTTTTAACAATGAAAATTACCTACTAACGCTGGACTCAAAATAATGGAATCCAAAATCACGAACCTTCAGCGAGCAACTCTGACGACCAAACTAGACCAACACTCACTCATTAATTACAAGGAAGAGGTATGGCTTTGGGACACCAGGAACATTTATAAGCTAGTTTTATAATGTAAGACGTACCTTTCCAGAAGTATATGTATCTCCTTCGTATTTGCCACGCTAATAACTCCAGCCGCGATCCATGGTCTATCTTCAATACCGACAATAGAGAATTCACCTTCTTGCGGGCCTTTACTGGATTTCACATCCACATTATCACCTGAAAAGTTATCAATGAATAAAAGACTCATCTCAACTTACAAGTAATTTAGACTTTATGTTAAAGGCATAAAGTTCATTTCTATAATTCTGATTGGTTATTTATTTACTTTACCTTTATCTACTGTGCGTTGAAATATATTCATATATCGGTCTCCTGACGGTACAACGCTTTTTAATTTTAAATTCGCTGCACATGCGCCGCGTTTTTCTCTGAAATATTAGAACAAAATGTCATCTCGCTGAACAAGGACAAAACACACCGATACTCTAAATAAATTCTGTAACACTAATGACAGCTACTGTCACCGGTTTTTATTCTTGATTATAATCCGCCAGTGAGTTGCCTGTTCAGCAGAAATCATTAAATGGGTGATCCATTTATTTCAGAGACAGGCTTAAGTAAATGAATGGGAATGACTATACATTATTTTATACATGCAACTATCTATCAAAACCAAATACCCGTCAATATATTTTTATAATATTATACAGCGTCTTTTCTGCGATCTCCTTACCTTTTCTGGACGGATTCCGTCCACAGCGCATGTAAGGGCGACTTAACCATCTGTCCTCTTTCCTCCATTTTGAGCAACGCGGTCCAGTGCAAGAAGTATTGAATGTGTTCCTTAGACAAGTGGCCCAAGGCTTCAGTATGTAATTTAGCTAAAGGATGTTGCTCCGATACATTTGGGCCGTCTGTATGCCTGTTAGTAAAAACATTTTGATTTTTGAGTATTTTAGTTATTCTAGTATAGTGTGTTAGTTGTGGAAGGTAGGTAGTAAAGCGGGTTCGATCCCCGCGTAGGAAAAGCATTTGTGTGATCTGCGACTGCGTGTTATGAGTATGGGTATCTTTGTGCACGTAACTTAAATGTTTGTGAAACCTTCCGCGACACAAGGATTAAAGTCCTTAGTGCGGGAGTCACCTTTGTTTTTAATTGTTTCCGAATTATTGGCAAATGTCCAAACGCATGAACCTTCTCGTCGAATCATGGGACCGATAGTTATGTTATAATAGAAACCTGAAGATAAAAATACATAAATAAATTATACATTGAAAAATCCTTACCATAGATGTAAAGAACACAGTGTGAGGTAGGGACACTTAGCGCAGGCGTTGTGATGGTCGACAGGTTCAGGTAGCTTCTGTTGTAACAGTACCGAAGCATCCTCTATGTCCGTGAGTTGATCTGTAAAGGAAGATACACTGGTATAGCCAACTTTTTATCAAAATTGATGGATTTGAGGGTATTATCTTATTTATCTAAAAAATGCTATATGCCATTGGAAATTAACAATTAAATCGAACTATTTTGGGAAATATTTACATGACCCGAAGTTTGGTGTTTGAAAGGGTGAGTCATGCATAATGTAAGCAGTTTTGTTATAAAAATAATCAATTTAAGACTTAAGTCCACAGTTTCAGACAGTTCTGGAAGTAAATTTTTACAGATAGGTTCGTATTTCCGTACCTGTGTCAATATCCTGTGGTGAGGCAGCCAGGTACTGCACCAGCTGATTGCGGAGCATCACCAGGTCGCGCCGCTCCGGGTAACCACAACTAACCTCCTTTAGCTCTACGCGATCTCTACACGGGAGAACGAAAATATTAAGTATAGTTAGTATGTACGATCTAGCAATGGATACTCTTTTGTCACAGTTTAGAAGAATGATTTAAACATAATTATAAACACACAAATTTGAACTCTCTGCTTTACTCAATAAGATATAATTTAAATAGGGGTAAGATAGAGCTTAAAAATCCTAAAATATTTCCATTCCAAATCACTAGAGCTATAGCCCAGTCTAGTAACACATATACATTACTTTATATTTAAGTATAATATAAAGATATATAAATAGGTCGGTTATATCGCGTTTCCAAGAGAACTCTTCAAAATTTCGGGATAAAAACTATCCTATGTTTTTTCTCAAGATCAACTCTAATCTAATCTTTATACCAAATTTCATTAAAATCAGTTCTGTGGTTAAGACGTGAAAGCGTAACAGACAGACAGAGTTACTTTCGCATTTATAATATTAGTAATTAAAATAATGTAATTTGAGTAGATATAACTAAATATTTGCATGTCATTTAAATCTTTGTGTTCGTAGTTAAATTCTGTTATGTTACTTCAGATACAGCAGCAATCCCCTTTGCGCGGCCTGCGCGGGGTCCTCTCCATCATGCAGGTTGAGCATCATGCCGTACAGGACCAGCTGGCCGCGATGCTCCGCAGACATGGACGCTTTGCCACTCTTCAGCTCCAGAGGAACAATGGCGCGTTGCCGACCTACACGATACAATGCGTAGTACTGTGTGCTGTGGATTTTGTTGCGTAGTTTTTTTCTACATAGAAGTGAGGCGGTATAGGGCTGCGATACGGGGTGTTGTCTTTAGATGTTTCTTGTCTGGTTCAAAAAGTGCTACTTGGATACTTTTATTTTAGTTTTGAGTTATTATTCCGAATGTCTCTCAGGTAGTACTAACATCAAATTATGCCCTGTAATCGGCTAATTTCATTTCATCCATGTTTCTTATCAGCCCTCAATACAATTTTAAAGTCTGTCGACGAACGGTGGGAACGATAAGAATTCAAATTACTGAATTGCAAATAAGGTGCATAAAATGAGTTGCAAATAAACTGGCCATTGGAAAATTTAAGGATAATTTAAAAGGAACAATAGAAGTATTATTGCTGTGACGTATTTTGGTGCACATAAGTGACGAAACCTTACCTTTTCTATCATGTATGGTGACTTGCACAGTAGCATCGATCTTGCCTTTCAAACCAAGTTTCGGGCAACAAAGATTCTCTTCTATATCCAACACTTTATCAATGTGACCAGACCAGTTGCTTTTGTCTATTTTGACATTCTGAAATATTGATAGAATTTGCTATATAGTCTACCTTGCATATTTACTCTTTTTACAGCCCACTTCCAAAATGTTAACTGATAAACATTTATTTAAAAATTCTCAGTGAAGTAAAATACAAGAAGGATTTTTCAATTGCCAGATAACTTTTATTCGACGAATATGTTTGACGTTTTGACAGCTTTTGTATAGAAAATATGTGAAATGGCCATATTTATTCCTCAGATAAGAGTTATCTGACGAAAACTTGAAAAATCGGGTCTTAAAGAAACTTTCGCCCAATAAAGAAATAATAAGCAGTAAATATATGGATACATTACTGCAACAGTCGGAGGTTTCTCAGCTACATAAGTGTTCATGAAATCAGCTAGCGATGGTATATAGTTCTGTATGTTAGAGCGCGCCTCCGCCTCACTCAGGCCCGCGTCGTACAGTCTGTCGACAGACTCCTTTATAATATCCGCGGCCATTGCCCGGAGAACTTCTATAGATGTGATCTTCTGTGTAAGGGCTTTTTGTACAAGCTCGTGGATTAGTATGCCGGTTGTCATCTGAAATAAATGTAAATTATGTCAGAACTTTTTGTAACAATTGTAATCTATTAAGTTGTGGTATATTTACAATACAAACTGACATCAAAACAAAAATAGTCCAAAAACAAATACATATGAATTAAAAATGATTAGTAGAAGTAAAAGTTGCCAATGGTTGTAATTGGACTTCAGATCTCAGCAAATTATTAAACTATTTATTGTTTTATGCTTGATTTGATGTCCATTACTGTACCTATTTAAAAAAATAAAAAAATGACATAAAATTATGCATATAAGTATTTATAAAATCACTCACAGCCATATTAGCAGAATCGATCCCTCTCCAGCGCTCCTGCAGCACAGCCTTGCGCTTGCAGAACACTCCGGCCACCACACTGGTGCTGGACACCAGGTGGTCCGGGCGCAGGACTAGCAGCCCTGACGTGTTAGTGACACAGAACCGGCCGGACGGGTCCCGGGACGCGAGGATACTTACTATCTCGTTTGGGACTAGTGGAGTGTCTAGCCTGGAGATGTGTAGCAACTTTTAAATCAATTTTGTTCAAGGTTATAAGGTTGAGGGTAGTTTGAAAAGTTTTGTGATTTTGCAGTTATGGGTGGAGACCATGAAAATGGGCGGTAAAATTAATTGTTAGTCTGTGACAATGAATTAAAGAGTTCGGCTAGGATTACGGCTGTATGTTGTCACCAACCGCATAGTCCACATTGTTTGCCGCCGCAATTAGTCGCCAAACCAAATTTAACATTTAGCGAAAGTGAGGAGTTCCGTGGAACTATAACCACTTTTAAAGTTATATTATTGCGGTTTGAAGGAGAGATGCCGCTCTACGCTGTGTATGAGGCTGTCGAAGTCGAAGACAGAGGCAATTCTCTACCCTTTAAGCGCGCTGTTTCTTTTTCGCAGCTTTCAAGTTATTTCCTTACCATATTCCTTCAACATAGCATGTGGCCTTTCTATCATCACACTGCAACCTGAGCTCCAGTCTGTTGGTGTAGTCCTTTATACTGAGTATCTTGCAGCGCTGCATTGTACTCAAGTCCAAATCTTCAGTGGCATCCTGTTTAATAAATATTGTTGAAGAATTCATTTTGAAATGCTGTACTCCTATAACAATTTTGTAAAGCCTAACATGGTCCCATGTTACAAATAAGGAAAACAATACATAAATAATAATTATTATTGGTTAGTATTTTTTTGTCAAAACCAATTACAATACTATAAGTAGTAGGATAATGAGATGATTGACCTCTTCCCAACTAATTGGTCATCATTTAAAAATTTTGTTATGAAATAAAATTATTATACCTCCATATCATCAATGACCCATTCATCACCAAAGTCATCACAGACTTCTTCAGAGCTAAAGTCTAAAGCTTTGACGCTGGAACTTTTCTTAGGTGAAGACTCTATATCCTTCACAGATGTTGGACTTTTAATATTTTGTTGGTTTTTAGTAAAATATGATGTAATTGACTTCTGGGGTGATTTGCTTTCGTTCATATTTTCTTTAATAGGCGTTTTCTTCTTAGGACTATTGCTTTTGCGAGACCTTGGACTTTGTCGCGGAATGATTGAATGTTGCATTTTTTTCGGAGATTTTGTTTCTTTTGCAGTTCCCAATAAAGCTTTCCCTTTAGGAGACCTTGTGTCACTATCTGTACTTTTTGTGGGATTTTCAATTTTAATAGCAATAGACCCTTTAAGACTAGCTTTCTTTAAATGATTAGAAGATGAAGGAACATCTTGCATCTGAAAGTACAATAAATTCAAATATTATTCTACAAATTTTTGTATGCTCTAAAAAGCTCTAATTTTTCACATAAGAACACATAATGTCACATACTGAAAGTTTGTTTATATGTACTATACAAAAGTCAATATTGAACAAGTCTTATTGGTGGATTTAGACCATTGTCATTGAGACCAAATTTCAGTAATTTATCGTCATTTATTTATTTAATTATCACACTAATCTACCATTACAGGTTACTTAACCTAATGCGGTAGCTAGGACTAAACAAAGGTCTAAGTATTGTCCTTTGTCACTATATATAAAAAAAGGGCCGGTGCCTTAAGTCATAGCACAGAATGTAATAGTTCATAGTAAACTGAATAACCAAAACCAAAATGAATAGTAAATAATACCTCCAAATCATTAACATCAAAATCTTCATCAAAGTCATCACAGATGTCTTCTGAACTGAAGTCTAAAGCCTTGACAATAGGACTTCTCTTTGGCGAAGATGGAACATCATTTATTACTTTTTCTGGAGTTTTATTCTTATTGTCTGGTGAGGACTTGAAGAACTCTGAAAAAATATTAAAACAAATTTCAGGGTATTATTAATTATTAAAAAACACTTTACCCACCTTTAAGAAATGTTGTATTAATGAAATCCATCATCATGGGAAACTTATGTGATGGGTTTTTTTAATATTATTCTTATAATATTAGCATGATATAAGAATATAATTTGCAATATTAATACTGTACTAAATGTTGGATTTAATATAGTCAATAGAGGAAAATTAAAGATGTAATAGTATTTATATAAACAGTATTACAGTCTAAAGGCTTATTTATTTTTGCCTTAGCATACATTTAATTTATTAAAAAAAAATTAAGTATTACCAAAGAAAATCTCTCTATCACTCTAAGGTTTGCTGTAAGAGAACCCAACTCTGGGTTAAGCTCGCTTTTGTACATGAACTTTCCAGGAACATATTGTCCAAGTGCGTGTATTTATGTGCAATCAAGTATAAATAAATAAAATGGAATAGGTATTTCCTATTCTATTCAACATTTACTTACCAGTTAGTGGACCTTTATTGGGACTCTGCTGTTGTGGGCTGTTAACTTTTTTCAACCCATTCTTATTAGGGGACACTTTATGAGTAACATGCTGTATATAACTTGGTTTCATGTTAGGACCTGACACAGATGACTCATGATTCAAATATTTTTTAACATGATTATCAATATTATCATTAACAGTGATTGGATTCACTTCGCTCTTTACAGATGTAGGACTAGTACTTTCCCCATTTTTCTTATCAAAATATGATAAAACTGACTTTTGAGGTGATATGCTTTTGTTAATATTCTCTTTATTAGGCGACTTCTTAGGACTATTGCTTTTGCGGCATAGAGGACTTCTTCCACCGTCAGGCTTCAGCTTTTTCGGGGATTTCGACTCATAAATAAGTTGCCCATTTACGAGTTCTGGTACAACAGAAATAGGCGAGGAAGCTTTTCGCTTAGAATTGCTTGTCCCATTCTCAGCTTTCTTAGTGGGACTTAGGGTTTTAGTTGTACCAGACCCTTTTTGACCAGCAGTCTTAAAAAAATATGATATAGGTTTTTGTTTTGAAGCAACATCTTGTGGCTGTAAATAAAATAATTTATTTAATTTCTTCTTCTACATCAACCTTACCCGGTATATTTTAACTCCAGTGTCCATACCTTCTTTAAACTTAACACTTTCGGCATATTTGTCAATTAAAACTAAATAAAACAAGGAAAACAAAGATCTAATTATAGTAAAAATAAATGAGTCAATAAATTATCTCAATAAATTATCTACTCTCCCGCTAAATATTATGTCAATAAATTGTCGCATATAATCTGACGTTTGAACTTCGAAAGTCGTCAGCTGTCCTAAAACGGTGCAGATTATAATTGATCACAGATCTCTCAAAAATAATTTTATCAAACGAACTGATTGTATGAACGCGTTTTTATAAAGAGCCTGTGGCAAATGTTGTTATTGTTCCTAACCTAATCAACCTTCAGAAACAATCTGTCATATTATTATGGATGAGTGAGGTTAAGTCTCATGCCATAACCGAATTTGAATATTATTTATAACGAAAACCTTTATTTTCAACTTTGCTTAAAAGTTTAATTTATAAAAGAACAAAATGTCTAAACGGCCCGAACATCAAGCACCACCAGAAGTCGTAAGATATCCTTTAATTAAATAGTGTATGTGGTACATACTTAAAAATATTTGTTTAATGATATTTCTTACTCTATTTTAGTTTTACAACGAAGATGAAGCCAGGAAGTATACACAAAAGTAAGTTGCTTACGTTATAAACCCTAAACTAAGAAAAGTTTTTCCAGTTTATGCTGTTCTGTTTTTAACTCTAGACTTATAGGTAATGTTTTTATTTTTCTAGTTCGCGTATTATCGATATTCAAGCACAGATGACAGAGCGTTGTATAGAGCTACTACTGTTACCTGAAGATGTTCCATGCCTTCTTCTTGATATTGGCTGTGGTTCAGGACTGTCTGGCACAGTGCTAGAAGAAAATGGACACATGTGGATTGGAATGGATATATCGCCTGCTATGCTTGGTAAATTATTACCAGTAAACCGAAACTACCATAACTAGTGTTATAATACACTGTCTTTACATAATTGATTTAAAAGATATTTGTATCATTTAAAGTATGAAATCAGCTGGTTATGAACCCTTCAATGTCTTTGATATACTTTACTTTTGATTAAAAGTATATTAATTTTATAATTAAATACTCTCAGACTTTAAAAAGATCTTGTTTTGCTGGATGTTGCCTTTGGTGGCTGTACTAATACTTGTTAACATATTGTATGTTTCAGCTGTAGCCAAAGAAAGAGAGACTGAAGGTGATTTAGTTCTATCAGACATGGGTGAAGGAGTTCCATTCAGGGCCGGCTGTTTTGATGGTGCTGTCTCTGTGTCTGCCATCCAGTGGCTTTTCAATGCTGATAAAAAGTCACATCATCCTGTCAAGAGGTTGCATCAGTTCTTTAGCTCTCTATATGCTTCCCTGGTATGCTATATATTGTTTTTAATACCTTCTAATAGTAATAAAAAACATTCTTGTAAAAAATATTTGATTTTGATAGGCTGTATAATGTGTTTCTCAGGTCTGACAAAAAAAAAATAGCCAATGCTTTTGGAAAAAGGCTAGGCTGATGATGATGCTTTTGAAAATTGCTTTTTTATCATTTGGGACTAAGGTTTCAAGTGTTATCCTTTATCCTAATTGCAGCTGACTATTTTTCATGAATTTTATTATTCTGATTACATTTTTGTTTTTCAGTCAAGATCAGCAAGAGCAGTATTTCAGTTTTACCCTGAGAATGAGAGTCAGATGGACCTATTGACTTCCCAAGCTATGAAGGCTGGTTTCTATGGAGGTGTTGTTGTAGACTATCCCAATTCTGCTAAAGCCAAGAAGTTCTTCTTGGTACTGATGACTGGTGGATCTGGCCCATTACCTCAAGCCCTTGGTAATTTAATAATTGTTTTGCTACACATTTAGTCTAAGAACAATCTTGTTTTTCAGACCATTTGCTAATTGCAATTGCTATGAAAATAATTGAACATTATGCATAAAAAATGTGCAGCAACAAATTTAATCTGATTAAAGAAGTCTTCATACATTCATAAAAATACTAAAGAGGGTTAATAATGTGTCTAATCCATGTTCAGGTACTGATGAAACAGACAACAACCTGCAAGTAAAGTATGCCAGAAGAGAAGCAACAAGAAACATAAGAGGCAAGCCATTAAAGAACTCAAGAGCATGGATATTAGAGAAGAAAGAAAGAAGAAGAAAACAAGGCAAGGAAACCAAGGCTGACACAAAGTATACAGGCAGGAAAAGAAGTGGCCGCTTCTAGAAATAACAAATATGTACAGTCTATATTAATTTAATCACTACACTAGATCTAAAAATAAATAAGTTTTATAAACATTTATTTTTTAATTTCATATTTCCAAATAGTGTCCACACCACTGCCAACAGTTTCCACAGGTACCATGTTTGGTAGTGGGAACCTACAAGCTACCACCACAGTGTCGTTTTTGGATTCATTTAACACTTTCTTTTCAAAATCTTGCATCATCTCTTCAACACCAAATATCACTATATTGTTGTATGGCTTGAGGTCGAAAGTCCATAAATCTTTCCGGAAGAACCTGCTGCTTCTGTATTGAGGGTTCAACCATGCTGCTAGACGAGAATAATACACTAACCAGGGGTTGAGTTCTACTCCGTCTGCTTGGAAACCGAGCTTGGCAGCAGTAAATACAATTCTCCCGTCACCGGAGCCTACATCTAAGAGTTTACCGCTTCGACCAGCCAAAACCTTAGCAACTCTTTCAAGTTGTACGTTGGTAGCAGGGACGAAAGGTAAACAGACTTTTCTAAGCGCTGGAAGCACAGTAAATGGTATGCAGATAATACTAACTCCAACCGCAATTCCGCCGGTTGCATAAATCAATAATTTTCCAGTAGCCGATATCGCTGTCGATTGCTTTGGTTCTGAGCCCTGAAGTAATTCTAAATCCATTTTGTTTAACAAAGGTTTAAGATCATGGTAAAAAATATGTACCACTTTGAATTTGATGAGGTTATCTAACTGTCAGTATTAATTTTGACATGTTTTGAAGTTCGAAACTTCAAATTAATATTCATTCATAGGAATACAACAGATTCATTTTATCTAACCATATGCATGAAACCACGGACCTAGTTTAAGAGAAGAATAGTAGGCACTTTTATATTGCATCAATGAATACATTTATGCTAAAAATTTGATATTCAAGCATCGATTAGACTTTCTCGATGTCCAATTCTCCATGCTGTCCTGCCAAATGTGACGTGAAATGTCAAATAAATCGATGGTTGTCGACAGCAACACGGCTTTATTTTGGCCGGTCTAGTTCAGTTTTATTTATATTAAAATTAAAATATCGCTCTTAAAATGACTGCTTTCGAAGAGTTTGGTGTTCTTCCTGAGCTGGGGAAGGCTATCGATGAGATGGAGTGGACACTTCCAACAGATGTTCAGGCCGAAGCGATACCTCTGATCTTGGGTGGTGGAGACGTCCTTATGGCTGCTGAGACTGGCAGCGGAAAGACCGGAGCCTTCTGTCTGCCGATCTTGCAAATAGTTTGGGAGACTTTGAAAGATCTTCAGGAGGGGAAGACTAGTAAGGGTATAATAACGATATCTTCGGATTGTACGTTGTCGTTGTTCGATCGTACAGAAGCTTTAGCCGTAACGCCAGATGGCCTGCGATGCCAGTCGCGCGACCAGAAAGGCTGGCACGGCTGCAGGGCCACTAAGGGCGTACACACGAAAGGTGCTTATTATTACGAGGCCACTGTGACTGACGAGGGGCTGTGCCGTGTGGGCTGGTCCAGTCAGACTGTAAGTTGAATTTTCTCCAATAAACGGATTTTCTGTATGTATTTTGAAGTACTGAGAAGTATAAGTGGATGGTTGGATGTTGTGTAGGATGTATATGCATTACATGTCTTTTATCCACTTATATTTTTGATAACACATCTTTTTCTATATATTTTTAATCAAGTATCCAGTTTAAGTTTATTTCATATGTATGTATCATATGCCGTTATTTGTATTATCAATTGAGAATTCTTTCTATTGTTTTATTTATATTTTACAATTTATATACATGTCTATCTATACATTTTCATCAATATTGCATAATGTTTTAAAATAATGTCATTCAATATATGACAGGAAGTTTTGTAATATTTTAATCTATAAATGTTTGAATACCTCTCAGTGTATTTAATTTGATTTTTTCAGTCAAAACTTGATCTTGGTACTGACAAGGATGGATATGGGTTTGGAGGCACAGGCAAGAAGTCTAATGCCAAAAACTTTCATGACTATGGCAGTGCCTATGGAAAAAATGATGTAATAGGTATGATGCTAAATGTAATAATTATTTCATAGACCAATTTGAGAAATAACAAAAACAGGTTTTATAATGCACATTCTCTTTTTATTACATTGAATATATTGAATAATAAAAATAATTTGATAGAAATAATGTTCCTACTGTGATGCTATAGATAAATGATTTATTCTCTTTGTAGGTTGTATGTTAAATTTGGATACTCAAGAAATTATTTTTACCAAGAATGGTGAAAACCTGGGTGTTGCCTACAACATAAAGAATAACAGGTCTCCAACAGAAACCTACTTCCCAGCAGTTGTGCTTAAAAATGCTGAAATGAGCTTTAACTTTGGCAAGACCCCTTTTAAAGTAAGTACTATAGGTATCTGAATGTGTGAAGTTAACAATAATGAGGAATTGTAGTATTTATTTTTGGATAAATTGTAGAGAAATAGAGGTAATTAAACTTGGCCATGGGTCTTAAACTAAAAGGGTGAGGGGGCTGATCATATTTATGGTAACTGAAACTTGAATTATTAAAAAAACTTTTTCAAGGCAGCTGTACTCATATCACATGCATTTATTTTGATCATCCCCAAAATTTCAGTGATGTTCATGACACAATTTGGTAGGGTTGGTTGTGTCAATGTTACTTAATAAATAATATTTTATGAATTTATGTGCTTGTCTATTCAGTACCCACCTCCAGAGGGCTATGTAGCCATGGCTGATGCCCCCAAGGATTGTGTGAAGACAAATGTCGTGACACCTGATGGGGTTTCTGAGGCTGCCAAACCAGCGAATAAAGCACCACAATCTATTATTATTGAGGTAAGTGTTGATAAGATTATTGAATTTGATTTTTAAATATAATAAGAAGAAATGTCTGCCTAATATATGACAATCAGCTGATAAAACTTGTCCTAACATTTTTATGACTGAAGACAGGCAGTTTTTTGAGTTTTAAAAATAAATAGACCCTACCTTTGTTGAATAGATTATTGAGATCATTATAATTTGTTATGGGACAAACTGAAGCAGATATCTTTTTCATTTCACATTAAACCAACAAAAATATAATCAAACCATCTTTCATCAGCCCTCCAGAGAATTAGCAGAACAGACCTGTAATCAAATAACAAAATTGAAGAAGTATCTCGAGAACCCAAGCATTCGAGAGCTACTGGTCGTCGGCGGGATCAACGTTAAGGACCAGATTAGTGCTCTTAACTCTGGTGTCGACATTGTTGTTGGTACACCTGGAAGACTCGAAGATCTGATCCAAGGAGGTAATATACTCTTTTATTTATTAAAATGAAAGATAAATTATACATTTTTGTAAAATAAAGTATTCCATGAAGTACCACTAATAAGACAATCAATAAAATCCAATATTATAAAAGCCATACAGACCGCATACGACCGAGAGATTTATACCTATATACGCGATTTCCGTATTATGTCGAATTCTAAAGAAATATTTAAATATTGACGCGAAAGTGAACCATACAATATAAAAAAAACAACTTAATTTCTAGTCCTTTCGTTTTTTTTACCTAATGCGGTGTTAGTATGAGACTTATCATCAATTTGTAACTAAGCAGACTTTCCGGCTAATATTAAAAAAATAAAGTACTTTTGTTGTAGGTATATAATGATATATTTCCTCTTTCTTTGGATCCATATAAAGCAATCTTTTCATAGGCTATCTCGCTCTCACCCACTGTCGGTTCTTCGTGTTGGACGAAGCAGACGGCTTACTGAAGGCCGGCTACGGTCCGCTGATCGACCGCCTGCATCGGCAGATACCAAAGATCACGTCAGATGGACGACGCCTGCAAATGGTGGTCTGTTCTGCTACGTTACACGCGATGGAAGTTAAGAAGATGGCGGTAAGTTTGTTTGTACCACTGACCTTTCAGATGTATGTTATCTGGTGGTTTTCGGTCACTGCTGACCGACGTAAAGATTGATTTAGACGAGGCGAGAAGTAACTTGCTTGTTGCGTTACATTGCTGCCGATTATGTGTCGCTTCACGTACCAGAGTTTCGTAGTACCGCAATTTTTTGCAACGTGGACTATATGTCTCACTTCTTCATTTCTGACAACTTAAGTTGCATTTGCTTCTAGACTTTTGACAACATTACACATATTTTGGTTTCTATTCCAACAGGAGAAGTTAATGCATTTCCCGACGTGGGTAGACCTTAAGGGCGAAGATTCCGTGCCGGACACGGTACATCACGTCGTCGTTAATGTGAACCCACAAACTGATCGCTCATGGGAGACACTGCACAAGTGAGTATCAAGTTCATCAAAACTTGAAGCACGATTTTTCTTAGACCAAATGAGAGGAAATTGTTTTCCTAGCTGACCATATGTTACCTATGTGGGTAAGAACATTATTAATCACAAAAAACAAACAGAGCTATGTTAAATCCAATGATGCTCAAACTTCCGAACTAAAAGATACATAATGGCATCAAGTTTTATAGCAAAATAAATATTTTGTTGGAATGCGTGAAAATAAACAATTTTCAATGTTTATTATTCAACAGGCATATCCAAACGGATGGAGTTCACTCTAAAGACAACATCCGCAGCGGGAACACGACGCCAGAAACTTTGTCGGAAGCTGTCAAGATACTTAAGGGCGAGTATTGCGTGCGAGCCATCAAGGAACACAAAATGGACAGGTTCGATCATCTATCGTCTAGGTTTAGTGTCATAGGGCTCAAGCAATATTCTTTATACTGCTATCAGGATCGAAAAAATAAATATTGACATAAATTAATCTTTCAAAATTTGATTTTTAACCAGCAATTTCTTTAACGACCGGATTCCTAATGATGAACTTTCATGAACTTTAAATTCCTCTCAAAAATTTGCCAAAGTATTACCAAAATCATTAAAACAAAATATATGTAAAATCCTGTAAGTAGTCATTTTCTTAATCGTATATTACACACAGGGCCATAATCTTCTGCCGCACAAAGTTGGACTGCGATAACTTGGAGCGCTACTTAAAGTCGTACGGCAACGAGTACTCGTGCGTTTGCCTGCACAGCGACCGAAAACCCGCCGAACGTAAAGGCAACTTAGAGAAGTTCAAAGATAATCAGGTCAAGTTCCTTATTTGTACTGACGTCGCAGCCAGAGGCATTGATATATCCGGACTGCCATTTAGTAAGTATATTTTGTACTATATCTATACCATAATCTTTACCATTCAAACTTATACTCCTTGAACACAACCCATTTCCTATCTTAAGGCATAATACAAATAAAGTCGATTTTCGTAATGATTATAATTGGGTGTCTATTTTTGTCAGCGATCAATGTGACTTTGCCGGATGAGAAGTCTAACTACGTTCACCGTATCGGTCGTGTCGGTCGCGCTGATCGTATGGGTCTAGCTATCAGCTTGGTGTCAACAGTTCCTGAGAAGGTAAATGACATTAAGTAGCTCTTTAAAATGTTGTGGATAGACATCTATTGGTAATTACTTATGAGAATATTTATGATTAGGTATGGTATCACGGTGAGTGGTGCTCTTCTCGCGGACGCAACTGCTGGAATACGACCTTGATCGATGACCGTCCTAAAGGTTGCTGCACCTGGTACAACGAGCCTCAGGTAAACTAGACTATTCAAATTTCAAATTATTTTTGTACTAAAAATCAATCTTGTATCAGTGTGTGTACAGTACAAGTTACATATTTTTTAAAAGTCGACTAGAAGTCAAACCGAATCAATTATAGAGGGATTAAACGATTTATTTATTTGTAAGTAAGGGATCTTATATGATATAGAGAAATTTTCAACAATATTACGATGTGTCATACAGGGTCATCGGCAAAATCGTCCTTTATTTATAGTACAGTTGATCTACATAACTTTATGATAACTAGTTTCGTTTGCCTCTGCTTACAGTACCTGGCAGACATTGAGGACCACTTGAACATCACGATCCAGCAAGTGGAAGCAGACATCAAGGTACCCTGCAACGAGTTCGACGGGAAGGTCGTGTACGGACAGAAGAGGACTCAAGTCGGGACTGGATACCAGGTATAAAACCTACCCGCATGATCATTTTAAAGCCATATTCAAGAATTAAGCTGCGTTTTCCACCAAAGATGAGCGATGGAAATGACCTTTAGAAAAACCTATTTAGAAAGTGGACGTTTTGAGAGTTGGCATTGTGGGAAATGGATTTTTTGGGAATTATAGATTTATCGTCGTTATGGGAATAGGACAAATTAGGAAATAGACATTTAGGGAATTACCATATTAAGAAGTGGATGTTTTGGGAGAGTGAACGTTTCGGCAAGTTGTCCTTATGAACCTAAAGGGGAAATGAGTCATGCGCGGAGACCGCTGAGCCGTTGCCACCAAGTAGGCCGTTTTCCAGGCACTTTCAAATCGTTAAGGTGATGACTCTAGTTGCGTAGTATTCACTTGACACGAAGACAATTTAACACGTAAGAAAGACATTTGCCTTAGTGTCGGTCCTGCACACGACTGTTACAATTTGCACTGTTGAACCATTTATTTTTATGACAACAAGAATTAATATTTTAGTATGTTTTGATTGCTTATTTTGCACAAAAATACGAGGCAAATCAAATCATGTTTTAAAGTTTAATTTGCTGTCATTAATTGCTGTCTTTAAATAAAATCACCTGCTCCTTTTAAGCTGCTGGGCAAATCTCAAATCACCTGTTGTTTATAATTTCAGGATCACGTGAGTCAGATGGCGCCAGTAGTAAAATCGCTACAGGAGTTGGAGTCGCAGGCGCAACTCTACTATCTCAAAATGCATCATAATGTAGCTGCTTAATATTTTACCATACATGAATATTTATTATAATGAATTATATTTATTACTTTGATGAATGTTGAGGAGTTTCAAGGTCTGCTAATAGCCATTGCGCTAAGTGCAGAAGGGAAATGACAAAATTTGTGTGACTATATTTACCAATTATTATTATCAATGCGAATCCTTAGGATTTCCACATGTGTTATCACTTGAATGCCTATTATAACTCCGTTTCATAATTCAAGACTACGCTACTAGGAGAGTTTTAAGAAAAACGTCGTGTCACACAAGTTTCCCTAGCCCATGAATATACTGCGCTTTTAAAATGACTGATATTACATAACGTAAGTTTATTGCCATTTTTTAAGAGAATTACTATGCGGTAATATTGTGTAATAAAAAATAAGCTAATACATGTTTGTTTCAGTGTAATAAATAATAAAAACAATAATTTAAGTTCATTTTCTATATTTCACCCAATTCTCAATCACTACTGATTATTATTAGGGCAGTGTGTGGCGGCCCGCAATAAATTATTAAGTCTCATAACACCGCTACTTAGGAAAATAGCCGATAACAATACTGTTATAATAATCATAGTTTCAATCCATCTCAATTATCATCTTCATATTTCACAAAGAATATAAAATGTGTTCTATAAAAACTGTTCCGGAAAAGAAACATCAGATTTATAAAAATATATTATTTGTATTCTAAAACTTCATACGGTCACTATAGCATATAATCTTCATTGTGTAATATGAAGGGAATAAATTTAACTTGAAATTTTAACTGTCTTTCCACTGTACAACTGCTACGTAGCTATTTAAAAGATTAAATTTAAAATATCTTACGAAAATAGACTTTGCATCGTTTGATATAAAACACATTTTCGCAAGATCACATCTATATACTCAACTAGTCAGCAGTTACAGAAGCAGTGGACAATAACTTTAATGATTTACAATTATTTTAATTATAAATAATCGCTTATCAACTTATATATCATATTAAATTATTCTTCAACATTATAAGCAATAAACAAACCAACTCATAGGCATTGCTGTAAGTTATAGTAGATACTTTTATACAGTCTTCGAACCTAGCAACGTTTAGGTGTTTTTGATTCTGAACATCTTTGGTAAATTCACAGTCATATGAACTATGATTTAGTTAGAAATCTTAGTAGGTGTGGAATATCACGGACCTTAGCTGTGAGACTACAATAATGAATTCTCATCTCTGATGTGTTTATGAGTTACCTTCAGAGCAGTGAACGTTACAGTACTCACAGTTGAAGCGGTTATTGCTTCGCATAGGCCAAGTCCAGAATCAATTGTCAATCCTTATGCTTTCTGATCAATGTAGGAATAAAATTATCTACTAGTACATTTGCAGTGAAAAACACTAATACAACAACAGCTAGATACAAAGAAAATATAATAAAATAATATCATACTAATTCCGCTGAAATCGAGTTTAATCGACAGATTCTTAGGCGCTGATGATTTTAAGAACTAACGAGTGCTTTATGAGTACCGTTAGCATACCAACATTATTTTCAGTAAAACTATTAATCAATTACGAGACAATTAAAAAATCTGTAGAGCAAACTGATTGTATTATTCGCGGGACAATTCATCATGATAAAACAAAATGCATTCGAATACAAATATATTAATCTATTTAATTTAACGATTTAGTTAACCTAGTATTTGTGAAGAAGTTCGGGTAAGGAAGGTATGTTACTAACAAATTTTATTGCTGGTCTCACTAATTTGAACCCTAAATCGACAGGAATAAAGAATAAGCTTGAGTAGCGACGTAGTTTACTATGAAGATAAGGTAGGTTAGGAAATCACACGTTTATGAAGTTAGAGAGTAGGAACTACAAAGCAATAGAAATGTTACAGCGATATGTAATGTTGCTGGATCCTCTGTTAAGGCTTCAGATGGCACCACTATCCCCACTTATGTACACTATATATTATTTAGAATATTATTGCAACAAGCGATATATTAATTTATATGGAATTTGTTAATTAGACACGATAACTATGCAAGAGTTTAATTATATAAATAGATCCAGCCACATCACCCTATGTTAAGTAGAAAAAATGAAGTGCACGTTTGGTACAATCACATTATTCTTAATAGGTTCGCCAGCCGTTAACATTAATTTGCTACTAATTAGTTTTGATGATAATAAATAACATAATAAGTATAATAGTTTTATAACTAGAAAGTACCGAACGAAGCAGATTACCGAAGACACAGACCGGCTAACCTCATCAACTATATTATCATTAACAATTATAATTTAATAATAATTACTCTTTTGGTGACCACTGATACCCACCAGCCGCATAACCTACATTATACTAAGATACATATAAAAATTTCTTACGTTATACAAAATTTCCTTCCTACTTTGACATGTATCAAAAATGCTGTCTCGATATATCTGGAGTCGATAAGGCGCTTGAACAGAGGTTGGGGTGTGCACGTCAGCAAGAGAACATCTCGCATCTCTTTCTCGTATATTTCGTTCCGAGAAGAGAATCTCTATCACAAATATGCTTATAATAACTAACACGAGTCTCGCGAGTAAACATTACGTAAAGAAACTGCAAGGCTTCGTATTGCTCCAACTTTTATTCAACATACCACAGGAAGTATTATGAAGCGTTTAAAGCCATCGTTTCATTTCTGATGTGAACCGTGATGGAATATAAGCGTTATATTACTTCCTGTTCTTCAACTCGTATTCATTTACTTGGACTTTCCACCTTTTAGCTTTGACACGTTTACGCAACTTCTATGGAAGCCGACGAGTCTAATATAAATAAGCGTATCGCCCGATGTCATTGCCCTGCACACGCAACTTAAACTCATCTCACAGATAATATATTATTTTGGTGTATTCTATGATTACTTACTAGTAAGAACCGATTCGGATCTGTTTCAAAAATCTAATATTAAAAATAATTGTTCTCTATTAGGGTTGGAGTGTTCGTTTCAATCACGTACATTAGTAGCGTACGTAACGGCGCCTAAAATACTATATTATATTAAAGTATGTTATTGCTATTATGGTGTTCTGTTAATGTAACAATGGATGGATACTATTTTTTCTCTCACTTCGGTGGGCAATCATAGCTTCGCTTTTCGAATGAATAATACGGCACTTTATTCAAAATATTCTATTTGAAGTTCAAAAGAATTGCATAAATAAAACAAAAATGAATTACAGACAATTTAGGACTCAAAATAAAATAAAAACATACCACACAATGAGCAACCATTACAACCTCACTCTCCTGAAAATGTTTACTTAAAATTAAAATAATCTAATAATATAAATACGAAAACTATTCGAGTTTGTGTCGTGACCGAGTTTGTATCGTGGCTGGTAGCAAGTCTTTGATATAGAAACAGTCTATACAACCATCGTCATATTATGTCTTGGTCATATTTGTACCTCTTAGGCATCATTTCCTAAAGTAATTTGGATAATCTTAGACGTGGCTTGTGGGAGACCGACAGTAGGAACCGACGGATCCAATTTTAATTCCTTACAAAGTAATTACGTAGACTTTGTCAGGATAGGGCAATACAGGGTGTTCCTGTGTTGCCAGTTTTAATGTTTCATTCCGAGTTTTAAGGTAGTCGCTCCTCTTAAAGCCGACATCGTCGTATAGTAACATGCGTCACGTGCAAGCCTTGTCGATCGTTGCCTCCATCACCTTGCACACACACCTGAGGCAGTGCGGCAACATTATCCTACTAATTGAAACTATCTACTTGATATCTTACAATGGACCTAAAGTATACCAAAATAGCTCATATAAAACTGGAACGATTTGGTTTAACAATATTCCCTGCTTTAAGATATCTAGTTGAGAGTATCACAATTAACAATACCCAGTGGACGTAAGGAGTATTCCAATTATACTTATACCTACATTATTTAGACCTCTACATTGTTTAGTTTTCTTTATTAACCAATCCAAACCCTTACAACCACTGGGTAACATTCATAAATTCCATATATTGGTCTAAACATCGAAATCACAATACATTTTTATTCGGGCAACCGAGCAAATATTCGCAAATAATCATAACACATAATTATAAGGTTTAACCCACAAATGAAATAATATCCAGTAATTATTTTTTCAACGTCAACCGCGCGTCAGTGGTAATAACGAACTACGAAAACGAACCTTAACTGCTTGAAATAAAGGCTAAAATGTTGTTACCTCTGTCCTGCGGTTGACCGTACCTGAGATATATTATCTCTTTCCAAACAAACATGAAATACTGTTACAAACTGCAATACTATTATACTGCATAGGAAACATTCGTATATCATTTTTAAACGTCTCTTGGTAAAAGAAGTCCGCCAAAACAGCTTTTAATTTGCTGTAAAGTATTATTTGCAACAAATGTTCGATCATACTAAAATTATAAACCTATCAACTTCTATTTTAATACATGATTAGTGTGTTTTTCAGTCCTTTTCTATATCTTAATCGACTATACCTCGTTCCACATAACTTTGAACGGAATAAACTTTATACTTTTATACCAAAAACTATCCTCGAATCAAAACAATGTCTTGTACAGTCAAATGCACCATACAAATAATTTGAAACGAAAGATTATATTTCATCAAATACTTGTATGAAATGGCTGTCTTTTTCGCTAGCTTCATTCAGCTCTTGAATTCACTGTTTTGGCGTCATCTTTAACATTTTTGTCTTTCTTAACTTAGTCACAAACCTCGAGGGTTTAAGGCAGTTTATTATAAACCAACAACTCCGCAACATCCGAGAGTGTAGGCAACTTGTCTCACTAAACACATCATGTCCAATTTCGAACATAAAACTTTTATAACAAACAAACTTCATAGTAACTAAGACTAAATTAATAAATATTCTTACAAGTCCAATGAGATTTTTGGGGACCATACCTGGAAAGAAACGAGTTTATTAGTATACCGAGTTAATTTAACTTTGTTTATAAAGCCTCGTATCTTTTAGACAACATTTAGAGCGTAGCTCGTGAAACAAAAGACCCAAATGATAGAACATGACGCGTGTCAAATGTTGCCTATGTGGATACGGGTTTTAAGACTTTCATGAGATGAATTCATAATTCTTTGTATTCCAAACTAGTCGGCAAAGAGATAAAAATCATAAATACTTTTTTTTAAGGATGTCTGAAACGGTATGCGTCATTTCGAAGAACTCCGTGACCTTTTTGGAATATAAAAGATTTCTAATCATAACACCCATTTAATTAGCGTACCTTGTTCCGTTTTTTCATAACGTCATGGCTTCGGTCGCCTCAAAGACATGTGGTAACAAACACACACATATATCAGTTGTTATCTTTTTTAAGGTATTTTTATTGTTAGTTGTCACTTATTTCATAGTTCTCTTCATATATTAGATTGTATATGCGGGTGTAACACAGCACAATGGATAAGTACGGGTTATTTTTTTATTCTAATAGTCTTACTCGAATAAATTGAATGTATCCTAGAAATATGGGAAATATCCCTCTTTATAGTGAAGCCATAATATCTTTAACCCTAGTACAAAACCTACACTATTTGAAATGTCCATATTATTCGACTAGCTTTCACTTGTTACTTCTTTCAGTTTCGTTGTGACACCGCCTTATATCCCTGTGAAGCGATTATCAAAAACCTCTGCTTAGAAAATAAATGCGATGAAAAAGATTACATAAGATTACGCTAATTACTCTTATTGGTCCCTTTTTTAGGCGAAGGTCTCTCCTCATTACACTTTAGGTCAAATATGACATTTAAACAAACTTATGCTAAACTGATTCTGAAGTAATGTTGTCTCTTCGTCTACTAGTCTCAAAAGTAAGGTACTAATTACATCCCTGTGTGAGTGTAGTCTACAAGACGGTTCCGTAGATAGTTTTTTCCTAACTGCCCCCGAAACAATGCTCCCAATATGCATCAAGTCGTAGAAAATCATAAGAATCTAAAAACCAGTAAATGTCTGTCTCCTTTTCTTCTCCCAAATCACCAAATTACATGGGTGTTTATAAAATGTATCAGTACTAAAAAGACATGTTGTAATTTCATTATTATGTTTGTAAATAATATTCTAAGTTAAGCAAGAATACATCTACCAACACTTATATTTGAGTTGTTACAGGCAACGAAACATCACCGGAAACTGTTTTATTCATAAGGAGCGCAAAATTCACAAGCGCGGTCACTATAAGAGCCTAACAGAAATCGTTGTAAAGGACAGTAGATAAATGTAAGCAATGTAGGAAAACTCACTTCATTTATTTATTTTCTTTAGATGTTTATATCCTTATAGCAAAAAATATCGTGTGGAGGTATCGCATAATCATTTGTTTGGTTTTGGATACCAAGTTATTGATGAATCTGTCTTCATGTACTCTAGCTATAACTATGAGGAGATTTCTGAAGACTAAGGACTTAATAAAAACCGCTCACCCAGGTCAAAGCGCAAGCCAAGGATGGTGCTGCAGCGACTCCTTAGAGCGGTCGCCGTAGTCGTAGGTGAGCTCGTCGCCGGGAGCGATGTCGTGCGCCGCCAGCAGCACGAGCCGCGGCCCGTCCACCCACAGCGCCTTCGTCAGCAGGTTGCCGTTGCGGGAGTGGTTCACCAGACGCCCCAGGCGACCTGACTCCGCTGTGGCGTCGATACTGGAATACAAAGTATTTGTGTGATGTTTGTTACAATTTAATCGGTCTAGGACGATAGGTTAACTCTAAGTATGAACAGCAATGATATAATGTAATTCAAAATGCTACCAACTATGCTATGCTATCCAACTACCAAAATTGTTACAATTATTTATAATATCGATGTTTAGCAGGTTTTCAGTAGAATTCTGGTATTTAAGCAACTGTGATTCTCGGCTATCGTATTCAGGACCCTTTCACACTTAAAAGCGTTCAAGCGTATTTTACTGATTGTAAATAATGCATACTGTAGTTATTTAGTTTTACCAACAGCTTCTGTGTACAGTTATGCTTATGTATATTAATAATAATATCTAAGACTTACACAGTCGACAATGACTGTAAAAAAAATCTTCTTCTAATTTCTTTTAAACACGTGAATCTCTACAGTATCTCATCAACAGACCGCTGACAACATATCCAAACAACAAAAAGACGTTTCTATCGTTACTCACCAATACTGTTGATCACCGTGCCTGAAGTAGTACATATAACACCCGGCCTCCGGGTCCTGTGCGTATCTGACTTCGCGCTCCCTCGCCTCCGCCACGCCGACCAGTTCCCCGGCGTACTCCACCACGAACTGTCCGCGCCCAAACGGGCGGGTTGCTATCACACCGCGACCCTTGCCATCGAAATATGCAACCTGTAAACAAGAATTTGCTTTTAACATCAGAGTTCATTGATCTTTTATTGTACAAAACGGTTATCGTTATATGATTGCAATTAAAGAAACCAAACAATGATTGTACCGATTGCTACTTGCAAACAGGATGACAAAACAATGAGCTTAAACTTGAATGAAACAGGAAGGATATTCGATATTTAAAAAGGCAAAACTCATTTAAATCTTCAACTTGTGTTACGTTTCTGCTGTAAACATGCGATTCTAATTCAATTGTTATTGGAAAAAGTGCCTCTTATAATAATATGCATTCATTTAAAATGACGCCTTCCAAGTAGAATAGTGCTAAAGCATTTGTTATGTCATAGTCTATTACAGACTGAGATGCAGTTCAAGGTCGTTTTACGTAAGTCTATGACAAAAATCTGATGCATCTGAAGTCACTAAGACTCAATGAGACTCGATGCGGCAAAAATAGAAAGACGCTGTACATTTTATGTCGCAAGAATTGAATCAGCATTCAGAACGATGAACGTTAAATGGTAATAACAATAAGAAAACCTGCCCACCCCTTAGAAGTTACAAGCGTGACTGTAACATTGTTTTTTCTTACACAAGTCTGGTTCGAGGGGCCACCAGTCAACCAGAAACGAGCACCTAGAGAATGACCGTTTATATTGAAATTCTGTGTTAAAGGTCACAGAACTGCATCAGAATTCTAACCTTTAGCCTTATTTCTTCTATAAGTGCGGTTTTTCATGAAAGCAACTATAAAACTTGCAATTATGTAATTCCTAAAAGTCCTAAATCGTGTATCCAATAACTTCTAATCAGTATTATTAAAGCGAATGTGAAATTCTTTGTTACGATCTTAGGGAAAATACTGATTTAAATGAAAGGTATAAAGTTCGCTGGATTTCCAGGAAAGGATAAACGCTATATTTTCCTGCGATTACATACGGTTGAAGCCACGGAAAAAACCTAGTAAGCAATAAAAACGGAAATGTTCTAGTCTGGCGAGAATCGTCCTCATCAAGATAAAAATAAGAGAAAATGTGACAATTCACAATATCTCTCCAGTTTATATCAGACTGCAACTAGGTCTGTGTAGGATGAGCTAATTTATTCATCACAGAAATAGCACATACCAAGATAAATCCATTAAATTGGGTCAACATGATAACGTAAATTATAAAATGTAAAGAATGCTGTTAGAATATTGTTAACGCTAATCTTTGAACAATAACTCATTATTCAGCAATCAGTAGACAGTTTGTAGCGGCCTTGTGTGTCACTTAGGTACTAGGCGGTACCACTGATAGTGCTATCAGTAACCTGCGCTTGCCCGGGAAATCTGTGTACGTAATCGTTTTGTTTCCGCTATTAATTAGCGATGACACGGATGTATACGTATCGTCATACATATGACTTGTCGCTATGTGATGTAAAGACTGCTATTACGATGTTTACACTACTAGAGACTTGTCATTTTAAATTTACCTTTATCCTTTATTATATTTAAGGCATATTATAAATAGACTACAGTTTTCGGGTGATTAACATATACGAAAGTTTTCGCTTCACATGGAAGGTTTTATTATAAATCGATAACATGTTGAATCTTTCAAAATAACTGTACCAATTATAATATAATAATACTTGCTAATTAATTTGCCCTACTTTTTATGTATAAAGACTTCATTTAAGCTCGATGTAAATGTTCAACTGTCTCATTATAAGTTTAATTGATCAATTTAATCGAATAATTGAAGTGGTAATTATCAAAAAAACACACATCACTGTTGTTTGCTAATATGGATAATTGACACTGACGATAGTCGAAACACAGCGATTTGTTCCTATAATTGCGACAAATAAACACAAAATTGTGTTGATAATTATGTTTGCATGAAATTGTAGACCATTTTATAGTTCCTGGTATTAATACCAAATAGCCCATGAATAATAAACACTACCATGAGCTACAGTTGACTTCTTGTTAGTCGTGAATATTAAATACGAGTAACTTTGCCTGCCTTTTGTTAGTATGGTCGATTTTATATTTATCTAGTGAACTTACAGTATGAATCTTTTAATTTATAATTGTACGGGTAGTCTCCGACTTCTAGTCGTAGCATCGTAATGTGTGACGACCCGTTTGCGTATTATGGTATTTTATTTTATGTTAAAATAAATACCTAAAAACAACAGCGTATGGTACTGGACTATCTATCTATTGACTTATATACGGAAAACTTACGTTTCTGCTATAGTAATTTAGTATTGATTTCGGTATATTGCGTCGACGCCAAAGGATGGTCGACATAATGACGAATATTCTAATAATAGTAATTTATATAGATCTCGATAATACGTATAACTAGAATCGACGTCACTATGCATTCATCTGAATGCATGACGAACGGAAGCACGAGTGTTATGACACTCCTGACTAATTTACATTTTATTGAGATCAGTTTATCACCGGGTGTACGGAATAAGGATGTAGGAAACTTACTTGCAGTCCATCCTCCCTTTGTTCTCTCACAGCTCGCTCTAGGTCCCTCATTTTCTCTGCCATAACACATTTGGAAGTCTTCCGAACGCTGCGTCTCACAGGGAAGTATTCCGTGAGCTTGTGGTTCGAGTTTCCATTTACAACTTTGTCTATTTTGTTGATAGTCTTTTCGATAGGAGGCGGCGACGGCGGAGGTTCTACTTTAGGACTTTTGAGTTCCTCTTTGAAGTATTCTGTGAGTTTATGGCTCTCGGCAGCGCGGGCCGCGGCGCGCGCCGCTCTGGACCTCAACGTGTGTCCGTTAGTCATATTTGTGTTACCGTTGCTAGTTTTCAGTGGCTTAGATTTAAGTTCTATCTTCTTCAATGGGGGCTCAGCATTCAGGTCCGCATTCTCAGTCTTTGGCTGTGTAGCTGCTATGATTCTGCAACCGTAAATATTGGTGATAATGGGGCCTTATTGGTTAAAATTACTCCACAACCAACTTACTTCCCATAAGATATATGTTTTAGTGTAAATTGAATATGAATAGGTATAGAATAGAATATGTACTATAAATTAACATGTATGGTGTATTAATATGTAAATATTCATATATAGATGTTGCCTCAGTTACCTGCGCTTTCTATAGTTACGCGTAGGTCTGACAGGCTTCTCCTCACAGAGCTCTATGCGGTGGGGGGTCTTCACACCCTCCTGAGCTGCCATCAAGCTACTGGCTGGAAACCATACCATAAGCTTAGCATATAAACATTACTCAAAAGAATTGTAATGAATGATTTGAAAATGAAAAATTAATTAGGTATTTACAAAATTAACAAAAGACTTTCTTGTACATATTTATAATGTTTTACAGTTTCTTAAAATAATTACATTAAGAGTGATAAGAATGACATTTGTAGATAAATAAGAGACAGAAATAAATAAATAATATTCTACATTATCACAATCATTTTGCATGTGGACTTATTCTAAATGATAGGTTAATTAATATTAAATTTAATTTCAGATAATTAATAATAATTAAAAATATTTATTTTTCATAAATATAAATACTATAAATAGTAAAAAACTATACATATTAAAATTTTAATTAATAAAGAAAAAAATTGCCTACTTGATATGTTTATTTTTTAATATCTTTATTAAAAATTCTAAGTACTAATATCCTGTTCATCTAAACAAATACAAACAATTAATTTATAATAATCAATTTAGATAATAATTATTTTTATACCTTACAACATTTTAACACTATACAAAAAGATAGATGAAACCACTTTTTTTGTTGACTGACAAAATTAACGTCTTGGGTTATTTTTTTTGCATAATTTGCATATTATTTAATGTAATATTTTTTGGCAGTGTTCTACAAAAATAAATATAAATAATTAAAAAATAAGTTAGTTAAGCTAGAAGATAAAAAAATTATACCCTTTTTTTTACAGGTTGTGGTTAGCACTTTCTATGATTGAATTACAAATAGTTTGATAATGGCTGACTGCATGTGACCTATATTGATTTTTTTACGAAATAATTAGAGTTATTTAAAGAATTATAGATATTTTATAAAAAATAATAAAAAAATATTAAAAATTAAAAATTTAATAAATGGCTTTTATTTTAAAAAATGTGTAAGCAGCTGGGCAGCAATGTTATAGGTTATGTTCCTGTAGAAATTATTATAGGTATGGCATCTTTAGAAATATTTCAAAGGTGACCATCCAGAACATGCCATTAGTGCCTTTGGTTGTAAAATACTTTTTCAAGTTATTTTAAATAAAAATACTAATAGGACTAAATGAAAAAAATAATACTTTGTCATGAATGCAACGTGTTACGAGTAAAAAACTTAGATTAGCAGAAGAGGGTATATACCGCGAACAAAGGACACCTCAAACATAACATGAGCATCATGACAATTTAATGTATAGTTATGTAAATAAAAAATACTAACCTCTAACCATTTCCGCTCGCACTTGATAATCACTGTTAGAAAACCCCAAAACACCATCGAAGATTTGGACAAACCAGACACAAACAAACCAGACTGGCTCGTGTTACCAATATTTTGTAACAGACCTTGTCATATTAGGATCGTAGTAAATTATCATGTGATTTGCCCATTCGAAGTCACGTATATTTCATCTTATAACTCTATTTCACGCCGCCTTAACTATAAATCTACGATATTACACACTAGCACATGTATTTCAGTAAAAAATACAAAAATCATTCAATTTCGTCAAAAATGTCAAGACTGACTCTAGGATTTCTGTAGAAAATGGACGCTTGTTTTTCCTAAGTTGCCTACTTCTGATTGGCCATAGGAATTTAATTTAACCAATGAGTTTAAAAAGATTACAGCATAGACAATAAAACCAAGCGTTTGAAAGGAATTGGTCTATGGTGATTTCGGCGCGTTCTATTTTATAAAACATGAATGACTACGTTTAAAATTAAAGTCAAATTGTAAGAAAAAAGAATATTCACGTTCCAAACTTTATTCTCCAGACAGTGGCGGCACAAAACTATTCAGAAATAATTTTTCGTATTCTCCACGTGTAGCCACGTCATGAAGCGTCTATATCACGTGAACAACAAAACTGAGCTGAATAGTTTATCAACTAAAATCAATTAAATTACTTCATTTATAAAATGTGGAATTTAAAGTGGTATAAAAATACGACGAATACAATTTTTTTTTATTCTTGTCTTTGAAGTTGATAGTCGAAGTTCTGCTTATTCCCTATGCTTAAGCAGTCTGTGGTTGTGAAAAGAGTTGTCATTGCTAAGTGTCAAACTTAAAGGCGCAAAAATATTTTCAAAAGGAACAGAACTTGAAATATTGATTTAAATTAACTTTTTTACTGTATAAAAATGAGCAAAAAAAAAGCTTGCTACATTTGGGACGAAAAGTTAATTGAAGAAAGTGATAGACTACCTGCAGTTATCGGCCGGGTATAGACATAAACAAAAACTTTTAGCAAGTTTTATGTCCATCTGTTTCATTTTAATATACTTTCGTTTTCGATGGTTTCCAGGCTAGCATGGTACATAATATAATAGAGGCCTTTAATCTTATGGGAAAACTAACCGTAGTGAGATCAACTCCTGCTACTTTCGAGGATATGAAAGAGTTCCATTCGGACTTGTACCTTGATCAATTAAAGAAATATATTGAAGTAGACGAAGATTACATGTCTACAGCACAAGACGAAGAGTTTGGCATTGGTAAAATTTATAGTTTTATCTATTTATTAAAGGATTTCTGTTGTATGATAACAAGATGTCAAAAATATACAAGCAGAAGATTAACAATTTTGAAATCTCTTGTTCTTTGTATAATTATAATCGACCCTATTTATACATTTTACTGTTTATTTTTGTATGCTTTGCAATAGATAATATTTAAGAATGGTTCTTCAAGTAATATTATTCAAAAATATAAGTTACCCAGGCATAGCACTTTCATATCTGTTGAGATTGTTTCTTTATTCTTATTTGTTATGAATACTTGAATCATGTAACACAGATCTTCTTTTTCTTTCACTTCTATTCTCAAACCTTTACCTTGTATGACTTATCTATGTTCCTGAAATCTTGCAGGCTATGATTGTCCTCCCGTCTCCAACATGTTTGATCTTGTCTCTTGTATTGCTGGAGGGTCTGTGACAGCATCTAGATGTCTGTTACTTGGTGTATCTGATGTTGCTATCAATTGGTGTGGGGGATGGCATCATGCACATAGGTAATTGAAAACAGGCTTTTTTTGTTTTATATTTTACTGAATTGAAATCTTACCCACAAAATTCATAATTTATTTATACAAATACATTGCCTACAAGTGTTGTTATACTTTAAATTATTCTTTATTTCAGGTTAAAGGCAGAAGGATTCTGTTATGTGAATGATATAGTCATAGCTATAGAAAAATTAAGAAAAAAGTTTCCTAAAGTATTATACATAGATTTGGATGTACATCATGGTAACTTTATTTTCAATAATTCTAACTTCACTTCACTACTTCCTACAGTGCAGTTGCAATGTGGGCAACAAGGTCTTATACATAAATCATTCATATTAATAAAAAGTAGTTTTGGTAGTGTGATAACTTGCTCAACATGATGTAAGGTGGTGTCTCTGTCCACCAGTCATACTTTGTTAGATTGTGCTAGACCACCAGCTGTGCTGTTAATTATAATTATGAATTATATTAAGCACATTTTCTTCAGGAAATGGTGTTGAAGAAGCTTACAGCCAAAGTGACTCAGTATTCACACTGTCTTTCCATAAGTATGAAGTAGGATTTTTCCCTGGGACTGGAGGCATTGACAATATTGGCTCCCAGGGTGGCACAGGGTATGCCTGTAATTTCCCATTACATGCATCATACACTGATGATACCATGGAGTATGCTTTTGAAAAGTTAGTATGTATTTTTTGATATATCAAGGACATATCTATATGTTAACATGCTATTGATATTGCTTACTTGTCTATCAAACTAGTTTACTAATGTATTAATATACTAATTCAATTCTTTTGTGAATGCTGGTTAACCTGTAATTGGTGACTGTGTAAGTCTTAGACATAATTATTAATAACATAAGCATTACTGTACACAGAAACTGTTGGTAAACCTATATAAATAAATAAAATAAAAATATAATAAAGCTTTAAATATTATAATTCAGCTGAAGAGTTAATTTGTAATAAATTATTTTTGCATTTCATAGGCATTTTATATTATCTTTAGCCACTGAGAATATTAGTTATATATTTACTAAATATAATTTTAGAGTATTCAATGCAGTATACAGTACGTTCGAGCCAGACGCTATAGTGACGCAGTGCGGCGCAGACGCACTGGCGCGCGACCCTAACGGCGGCGCGACGCTCACTACCCGCAGTTACTGCACATGTGTTCAGCATGTACTAGACAAGAGAAAGCCTACTCTGTTGCTAGGTGGAGGTAGGGCTGCACTAACACTACGATTTGATTAAAATTAATAAAATAAAATAATGTGTTATTATCATTATAATTAAAAAACTTTATAATTGAAACTGTGAATGGTTTTATAATTATAAATATGAAAGGAATATCTGAGGGGCCTTTTTACCTGGGGAAAGCCTCATGGAGAGGTGCGCCGGTCTCCTACCGGCTAAAACCACTGGAGTGCTTCACCCTTCCCTTGTACCTGAGATCTCGGGAACGCGATAACATCCGAGGGACCTGCTACAACCTAATTTTATTTTCTGTTGTGAAAACGCGACACTATACGTCTGTACCGTCTTGTTTCCACAACTACAAAAGTCTTATCCTAAAAGTTGTTGGTAGGCCCCCAATGGGCTTTATTCTCTCTTTATAATGTAGCCCTTACAAACCATTTTTAACTTATTTTTTTCTTATTACGAGGTGGATATAATCACGCGAATGCGGCTCGCCTGTGGGCTTCATTAACTGCGCTAGTGGCAGGTGTACAATTAGATGACCAAATACCTGAACACAGTGACTGGCCCCAATATGGCCCAAGTTTCACAATGGCAATCGAACCTACCCTCACTAAAGATTGCAATAAGAAGGCGTACATTGAAGAATGTATTACGAAGATTCTTGGTAAGAATTGTATAACTATTGAGGCCGTCTATGATTCGGCTTTTATTGAAGTAGCCAATACACATACTAGCATTATTCTGTTCTATTTTATTGTTAACATTATTATATGGATTTTGCAGACCATCTCAACAAGTACGTAAAACCGATATCTGAAGAACCAGCAACCAAAAGAACTAAGACTGAAGTTGAAAATGTGATCTCAGAGACAAGATACTGCCACAATAAACTAGATTTCAGAAAAAAGGTTAGCATGTTTGCCGTCAAAGAAAATAATGATACATCAAAGAATGAGTCTAAAGTTAATGATGTTTACGAATTTATAGATTAAATAATTTATTGAAAATAACATTTTTATTTAGTAAATAAAACCATAAATTAATTCGAAAAAAATATATTTTTAAAGTTCGCACTGAACTGTTCAGCACACAGTAAGTTACCAAGTAACATTGACAAGTTGTGAAGTTAAACATAATAGGTAGAGCTTTAGATTAAACTTATGTTGATGCAACCCAATCACCAGTTACTGTCCACTTAGTCTAGTCGCCGGACTGCAATAACGAGCAACAGTTGATAATAACACGACATATTATATTCGTAACATTAAACATTGTTTAAATAAAAAAACACACTAAATGTATTACAACTGAATTTATAGACAATTTGTTCAAATGCTAACTAATAGCTTGGGGTCTGTCAACACACAGGTCTTCCATTTATTTACATAGCATAGTTTACATACAACATTACATAGATAAAAAGCTACCTGTCATTCAGAACATCGTAAGCAGAAACCTCTAATCAGACTAATACAATTTTGAAATTTCCATGATCAAATGCCAACTTTAAAAAGAAATTAAGTTATAGATATTACCCAAATTAACAAAAGTTCTAACACACGTAGCATTTAACATTTTCCGATTACTATATACCTAATTGTTTATGTGCTTATGTCTGTATTGCAAGCAAGGTGATTTGAAAGCTAGTACCAATGTAAAATCAAATGCAAAAATTAGATTGAATCTACAGCAATGGAATTGAACTGAAATGTATTACCGGCAGTGCATTCCAACTGCTTCAGTAGGTCTTACAAATACTGTCTTGGAAAAATAAATGCATTCTTAATAACTTATTTGCACATTGCTACAAATAAAGCAGTTTAGTTCCGCTGCTGCAAATCCAAGCTAAACAACAATGACTGAGTTAGCTGCTTTAGTCTGTAGGCCGCTTTTCACTGTGTTTTTTAGTGAATTCCTCTGCATTCTTTGTAAACTTCTTCCTGTCTTTAAGGAACTCCTCAGCAAGTTCCGCACGCAACGGGTGCTCTGGTTCAGGGTCATTAACAAGTGCCACTAGAGCTTGAATAACTGAAACAACATTAATAGAATGTTATAAATTTGAATGAATAATGCAAAACACACTACCAACTCATTAATTGAGCTATTACTGTATGCAGTCAAGTATATTATCCTCTATAGTTAATAGATTTTTATTTACCTTGATCAGTCTTAGTAGCTGGCTTCCAGTTCTCAGCACTTATGATGGGCAGGCACACTTGGCCTTTCTCATCAATATTTGGATGATAAATCTTTGTTTTGAAACTAATCTTAGGAGGTTTGAAAGGATACTCTGCTGGGAAGTTAATCTCAATGCGGAAAGCACCCTTGTTGTAAGGAGGATTATCCTGAAAGTAGAATAGAAACTATATGAAATAAATGTCATACCAAGCAAAGGATATGAGATATTGCTTTTTTACATGAAATAGGATTTAAAAATAGTTGAGTATTGTAAATAGCACCTGGTGAGTATAATTTATTCACTTTTCTTGTTGCCTTCCAATGGTTAATTTGATAAAATTGTGGCACTCCTACTGTTTCATCAGTTAAAGGTTAAAGCCAACTAACAGCCATTTTTTAGACGTATTAATAAGTCATATGTTCCCATGCAAGCCTTTAATAAGGACCGGGTCTCTTCACATGAAGTGATCCCGTGACTATAAAGAGGTCCTGGGTCACATTAACAACTTCTGAGAATAGACCCCAAGAAAATAATTGTCATATTACCATTATGAAATTCATAATTAAATGCTTTTGCAGGGTTTCTAATCTAGATGTAAGTATGACCAATAAGACCATGATGCATAATTATATGCAAGTTACAACATTATGATGTAACATGCTTTTATAAGAATACAATTAAACTTGTTAATCTTTGAATAAATGTTTTACTAACTTATTACAGATATATCATACACTATCTAATATAAACTTAATAACGTAAAATTTAATTTTTAGATTAACTTATTTTATAGTATTCACAACATAATACAGAGAACATATGATACGGCTCTCACACAGGAAATAACTATTTACATTTCAGCATTGGCCTATCTAATTTGATGGATACCAGGTAAATTACAATGTTTATGAAAATCTTTTATCTCCAACATGGTATCTACTTATCAGACAGTGTTCTGTAAAAGGCTAATTATGATAAAACAGGAAAATATACACACACATACATAGTTAAAGTATTTACCACTCTCTTTATCACTTAATAAAGCAAATTATAAATATGGAATCATATTATGTGTTTAGGTAAAGTACTCACCGGAACAATTAATCCTTGCCATGTAAGGATATTAGATTCATCCACTTGAATGTCCCTAAAAGACTTTAAGCCCGACTGCCTGATGTCATTAAGTTCCTAGAAAAAAAGATCACATAAAAAATACTAATGAGTTGTAAGTGACTAATGATGTGGTATTAAGCTATGATAAGGAACAAAATAATTTTGCAGAATGAATTTGACAATTATTATGCTTTTGATTATTTTTATTGTAATAAAACTTAAGACTATTCCAATTATAAAATTTCGCTTTAACAGCTTAATTTACTGTTCTAGAAAAACCTTTTGACTTATTAAAAATAGCAACTAGTTTGTCAAATAAACATCTTTAAGGATACAATTTGTGTATATTTTGTCTAGCTATTGATTATTAATAGCTCGTTCATCCCACGTAGTAACAATAATAAAATAGGTCTTATTTGCGGTTTCCTAAGTTTTTGCTTTATTGTTCTATACTTATTTCGAAAAGTTAAAAAAAGTAGTAATGACGTAGTATTTCCAATGAAAGTTCATGCACTTCTACTGTAAAATATCTCGAAAACAATCAATTAGAATTCCGTTCTATCTATAAAAAATGATGTCTCACCTTCTGTAGTCTCCTCGTTGCAGCCATTGTATTAGAATCTGTCAAACTCCCAACCTAAGATTTTCTAAGATGATTCTTGATAAACTCAAGTTTTTGTATTATGTACAGGTCCACACAAACACCATAATTATTGGGCACAAACAAATTATAGCAGGATTTATCCGCAAGATGCTGAAATATTATCTGCAAAATGCGACGAACACCAACAAAATTTAGGTGCGTTATGTTACTCTATCGAAATGATAACGTCGCTAACTTCAAAGTCTTCAAACTCGACCAATCGGTAAAACCATTAAAGAGAATATAAAATTGATGTATGTGTTATTGCAAATTCGATTGAATGCAGGAAAGATATCATTAATGATTTATTCCCTGATAAAAATAAATGCTTCATATAAAAAAATACATGGATTGTTAAAACAACTCAAAACCATAACTAAACGTTTTATGGGAACGACGTGTACGCTCTCTGGCGGCGAATATGAATATTATTGTATTGATGGTCACCTCACCAGATGACGCATCACCTGTTAACTTATCTTACAAAGTAGGTTAAACTGTATTTTGATAGGAACTTATAAACAACCTGTTTACAGATTATGAGTTAAGTAGAAATAGATATAATGATTTGTTTCTGAAAGTTATACGAGCTCCTAGCCGTTTTTTAGGGTTGACGGTTTCTAGGTTCATCCCTAGGTCAGAAAAACAATCTTTAATGATGAAGCTATAAAACTGACTGATAACAGTACGACAATAATTCCTTGTTGTAAGAGTAGTTATTTAAATAAGGCGTAACGGTAAAAAAAAAGAAATTTTCAAATATAATATTTTATTTAGCAACTGAACTGCAGGGAGACCACAACATTTAAACGAATGCAACTGGAGATGCAATACTAACTTGTTTTAGATTTCAACTATACCCATAGCTGAAATATTTTTGATTACGCAAATGTAAAAAAAAACGGTTACATTACCAAATTTGTTCTACCAAGGTAAAAAAGAATGATAATTTATCCTCTCCACTTACATAGTTTGAATATCTATCTCCTATAAAATATATTAAGGGACTAAACATTGTTTCAAATACATTGAAAGGTTTTATTTAAAACAAATTTTCGGTCAGGATATTATGAGTTGTGACAGATAGAGAAAGACCAGTAGCATATCTTGGGCGTTTAACTTTTAGCGATCGATTTAGGTTACAGTTTAGAAAAGAATATTTTTCAATGTAAACAGAACGATACAGATTCAAAGACATGTATAGGGATTGAAATATGTATTCAAATATATAAACAAGCTACTGGTCTTCTTTATGCAGTTTAGATATTTAGTCGTCCCCGCGTTCGTCGTCCCGGCGTCGGTTGCGCGTGCGACGGTTCCAGCCCTCGCGCGGACGTTCGCGCTGGCGACCTTCACCGCGACCACCGCCGCCGCCGCCTCCGCCACGCTGGAAGAACGAGCCTTGCCTCTCAAAGATGCGCTCGTTGGAGTCCACCAAGTTGCCGACCTATGAATATAAGATTAGATTAGTCTTAGTTCGCGTATTGAACAAAGCATACTTTATGACCTTGACACACATTACACAATGAGTAAACGCAGTTGAGAATGGTTTGTTTATGTGTACCTTATCAGCAAGCTGAAGTGCTAATGCTTGCATCCTGGTAGGCTCTGAACGATGCAGTATGGCGCACTCGCTGGGGTCGTCAAGGGACGCGAGCAGTTCCTCATTGATGATCATCTTGGACACCAGGGAGTGTACGCGCTGGCGAGGAAGCTCGAACATGTCGGCAAGCGAGCGTAACGACAGCGACGCGTACACGTGAGCGTAAGTGAACAGGTAAGTGCGGACTGACTCCTCACGGATTAACCTGCCGAGCATAGCGCGCACATTGTCAGCGCCAACCATTAGGTCCCAAACCTGAAAATTATGAAGAACTTAGTACCTTGACACTTATTATAAACAAGTTATGTTTTAGCATATCTAGAGTAACACGAACCTTAGCATTCATTTTTTCATTAACTATGAAGTTAAGGCAAGCTCGCCAATCTCCACGACGCATGGCCCTCGCGGCCGCTACAGCGTGCTCACGCATAGATTCCGGTGGTCCAACAAGGGCTTGCCGCTCACTAGCACGCAAGTTCTGGTAGAAAGTTTTACTGATCATGCGACGACGAGCATCGAACTCATGAGCAGCCATGTACGGAATCTCGATCAGCATAGCAGACACTAGGTATACACATTCAAGAAGCTCTAAGTTGATGTGCATGTGGAACGGCATTTGACGCTGTTTCTCAATCTTCTCTTGTTCTTTAGAACGCTCGTGCTGACGTTGCGGTAACAAACCTTGAGCCAGAAGCTCCTTAGGTTTGCCAGTCATCATCAACTCTGCTAAACAGCCGTGTGCCTCTTTTACGTTACCGCGGCGGAAAGCGCAGAGACCCAAGTTAGCCATAGTACGGTTGTACAGGATCTGAGTGCTAGGGTCAGAGTGTTGAACAGTTTCTTGCAAATGAGACATCAACAGCAAGTCACGAGCTTGGAACCAGTTGTCATGTAGGGCGTGGTGGTAGATGTGGGAGAGGATCGCGCGAGTTCTCAGTCGGTCAGTTTCATCATGAGCGTAAATATATTTACAGAATTTCTCCATTTTCTTAATTGTAGTCTCCTCATCAGGAGGTAAGTCTTTGCGCACAGCGCGAGGATCGAACTTGTAATACAGATGATCGATCTTACGTAGGTAGGCGCGGCAAATCTCTTGAGGCGTGCCGTCACGTTCTACTACCTGGCATACGCGGTCAATTAGAGCAGACACGCGTACTTCATCCTTTAATCTCTCGACGTATTCATTGGAGTGAGGGTCACACTCCTTAAGCAGCTTAGTGAACTCATCATCAAGTCGCTCCAAAGCAGTGAGTAAACAACCGCGGACGAGGAAAGGCGGCGTGACGAGCTGCTCGTTTTCTTCAGTGATAGTTTCACTCAATTGCATGTCTTCATGAGCCAACAGTAATGTGACCATGTGGTCCACATTTTCGACGAGCTTCGACCAGTATTCGGGTTTCATGGCATCGGATACTTTGGGATTGTAGTCGAAGAGAGCGGCGACTGTAGCGGCGCGCAGTTTAAGCTGCAGGGCATCTCCCAGGTTGTGTTGAGCAGCGACGGTACGCAACTCGTGCAAGAGCTCCAATTGTGCGCGACGGTCAGTACGCTTGCGACCACGAGCGGCGCTGATTTCGCCCAATTTCTTGACGACCAGTGCAGCATCAATGTCACTGTCCTAGAACATAACATATTTAGGTTAGTATGAATACATAGAGACATCTTGTAAATCACATAAATATACGATATACAATACCTTAGCAAACATTTTAGGTTTGTCAGATGTAGCAGCTCCCTTCCTGACGGTTTCCCATTCGCCGCCATCGTCAGCTTGATCCTTTTTGCTCTTTCCTATCCTGACGTTGTGTCTGTCCTCACGTCTCTTGGCCTTGCGCCTGTCCTTGTCTTCGTCGTCATCTCTCTCCGTGTTTCTCTTCAAGAAACGTTCACGAATGGTGGTGGCTCCACGGGTCTCGTCGTCGGAGCTGGAGCTGGAATCGGAAGAGCTGGATCCCCAGTCCATGGAGTCTGAGGATTCGTCGTCCTGAGGTGGAGGGCGCCGCGGAGGCTCGGGCGAGCGACGCACTCGCGGCTTCTCTTTGACCTTTTCTTCATCATCAGACTCATCCGAAGATGACGAGTCTACAATTAAAAAGGATAGATTTTTTATCATTTCATTTCTGGGAGTAATGTGAATATATAAGGTAAGCTAATAGAGGCAACAAGAATTTTCAATTACAAAACGTAATTTACTGAGCTGCCTCTAGGTAGATTAAATAAAACATATTTTACTGCATCTATAATTCTGGAAAAGACTGAACAAGTTACATACCTTTACGCTCATCATCATCATCTGGTAAGTCAGGATCCTCACGGAATTTGGACATCTCAGCCTCAAAGTCCTTAGTATACTTCCTCAGCTTCTGTCTCAGGGATGTGAGGGCTTTGCTGTTGCCTTTTGACAAAGCTTTCCTGCTGTCACGGTCGAACCATGCTCCAACCACCCAGTCATCCAGCTCTGCCAGAGCCCTAATGAAGAATCTGGGAGCAACTCCATTTTCTTCTTTTTGTACTACTGGTGCTGCACGGGTGTAGGCTCGCTGAAGCTCTTCAAACGAATTTAGGGCGGAAGAGAAATCTTTGATCTTGCGATGGTTCCTGAGGGAATGGATAATAGCTTCCAACTCCTCATATCGCTTCTCCTTCATGGAGCGCACAACGCGCTTTGTTTCTTCCTCATCATCACTGAACTGCAAATTTAAGTCATGTTTACATATAATAACTACATTTTGGTTCAAATATTCAATGATTGTCAAACAACTGCATTTAGGAAATTTCAAAACAAGTTTAAATGTTTGAATGACTTAAAAAGGGGCTTATCATTCTATCTAAAAAGTAGGTTACACTGATCTGCACTTACATTTTAAGGTAGAAAAATAACATTTTACGATTTAACATTTTACTCAAACAGAGGGTACTTTTATGCAGAAGAATGTATCATGAATCCTAGAATAATTTTGTAGATACTGAAGAACAGAAAAACACAACAGTTCTGCCTGTCATTTTCACTATTTCCTAAGGATCCAAATTGAATAAAATATATTGGCCCTTTAACTTCTTCATAATACATCAGCACATCACCATCAATATTGCATGTCTATTTATATGAAGAAATGCAAAATTGTGTTTTGGCACAAATAACTCAAACAACTTAACATTGATAACAAAAAGAACCTCAGTTGAAAACAATTAACAAAAATTAATGATACATGCTAACAAGTTGAATGGGCCATAATTATAAATGATGCTGTAGAAGACTGTGATGAAATTGATTTGTTGTTATTGTAATATAAACATACCGTAAGACAAGTCAAACACTACTAATTCAATAATTATTTCAAAATTTATAACATCAATCATGGTCACTAGAAGTTATGTCTGTTTAAATAAATCATGTATTTACTATGAATCATGTTTATTTTTTATTTTGTACTTCATTAAGGATATAATTACCGTGTAGACCGGCGCTGGGGCGCGTACTACTGGCTCGTCCTCACTCTGACTTTCCGACTCGGAGTCAGTGCCAGTCGCGAAGAAACGACTCATGTTTACGTAGTTCTCTCAATTCACCTACACAAACAAAAATAAGCCATTATAACAAAAATATATCAATTATTTCATACGCAGCACAAGATTTAGGTACTTTTAACACAGGAAAACTTGAAATATGGAAGACTTATCATAGGGTGTTGAAGCAGTTGAGGTTAGAACTTTCACATTGTAATATCAACACGATAGACAATACTGCTTACCTTCTATGAAAAGTGCTAAAAGTAATTTTGTTGTCAACAACGTTTACAAGTGTCCAAATCATGAAAATATTTTACAAATTAGATTTAACTGGAGAAACTCCAGCCTGCCCACGACGCACCTTCACTACACGTCAAAAAGACACAGACTCAAAAGATTTACATAGACTGCGGGAAAAGCTTTTCCACAGGTTACAAATTCAGGAAATATATATGAACTAAACCAAAAGTTGAATGAATTAGGTTTTGGTTATTGGAGGGTAAATGGAATGATATAAGTAAATAATAGAATTATTGCGCATAATCCCAGAAATAATATAATTACTTACATTTTATTTCTAGACATTCGTGAATTTAGGCTAGGCAGGTTAATCGACTAAAAGCCTAGAGATGTGCAGAGCAAATGGTATAATATATTGTATTCACTTCTCGGTTCACTGGACTTCGCTCACCTTCCTCATTTGTCAGACAATTTACGAAACATAACGTCAAAATCTTCGTACTATGATGATGTCGTAGACCCGTCATGTCCGTCGTTGATATCATCGTGTAATGTGATGTATTTACTAATGAAAAATTGTTTTTCCACAATTAGTAACGTCGATATAAGTAATGGAGTTTTCGGGCTTAATTCTCCCTTTAACGAAGAATATATGTCGCACTTGCCTTCTAGAATCAGATACAACAATGTTTATGAACATACAAGACTTGATTGAGCACGAGATGATTAAGGTTAAATTAATTGATATATTAGTCTTCCTGAACTGTCTGGAAAACAATGATGAAGAAAACTGGCCTCAAGGGATATGCTCTTCCTGTGTATCTACAGCTTTAGTCGCCTATAATTTTAAATTGAACTGTTTGAAGGCGAATACTACTTTGTCACAAATTCTTATGATACAATCTCCAACCAATTTACAACGCACTGATATTGATTCTATTGATATAAATGTTGTTTATCAAGACCACGAGTATGATGTTCCACTGTTCAGTAATAACCCTACTTTAGATTTTGATACCAATTTATCGGGAAGTAAAGAATTGACGCCTTTGCCACCTGTAACCGAAATAACTTTGACTGAGCAACCACCGAGAACCGAAGGAGAAAAAAGATATGCTTGCACTGTGTGTTCTAAATCATTCACTAAGATTTACAGCCTGCGATACCACATGAACAAGCACAGTGAGATCAGAAAGTACTTGTGTGCTAAGTGTGGTAAAAGTTTCCATACATCAAATGGACTTAATCAACATTTGAAATCACACAAAGATGTTGCACAATTCAAGTGTGGCTTCTGTCAAAAGACTTACAGGTCCAGGCAGTCTTTGAAGGAGCACTTTCGTGTGGCACATTCAGGCAACCGCATGTTATATGTTTGCGTCACATGTGGAAAGAGATTTACAGCTGGATCCACCTTAAGGAAGCATATTAAGGCTCATAATGGAGAAAACCAATTCCCTTGTCCTAGCTGCCCAAAGATATACACTAGGGAGTCGTATTTGAGAGCTCACAGCCTGGTCCACACAGGACAGGAGAAGCCAAGACCATTCACATGTTCACACAAAGACTGCGGAAGATCATTTCCAACTAAACATTCCTTATTTGTGCATAATGCACACACACATAGCTCTGAGCGTCCTCACAAGTGTAAAATTTGTCTCAAGGGGTTTGCTACTTCTACTGGCTTGAGAATACACTCAGAGTATCATGCTGGCAAGGAGGTTACTTGTAATATATGTGGCAAGAGGCTGAAAAATAAAATTATCTACCAAAGGCACAAGAAGATTCATGATGTGGATGCCAATGACATGATTTTGGAGACTGTGGTGGACAATGTATTCTTTGACCAGGCCTATTGAAGAGGGGGCTTGTATTTATAGTTATGAAGGGCTTTGTTTTTAGTAGATGCTGTCCCCATTATTATTCCAGTTAATAAAAACAATTGAGGAGAATGTTGTTTTACTGGCACCTGCATGCTGTGTTATCTTTATTTTCTTGTCCTTATTTGGCACATTCACATCTTATTGTTTATAGAGAATTTGTTGTTGAAACCGGTGAAGGTCTAGATAACATATTTATCAACTTCATTGTATGTGTAATTAGTAATTTATCTATATAGGTGATGAGTAATATTTACTGTTTTGGTAGGTAGTTAAAAATACCCTATTGGTATTTTTACGGCTTGAAATGCATGGACTAAACTAGCATCTGTAGAAAAGTAAGGAAACAAGGATTAGTAAGAACATTTTATTATAATAATAATAATACATCATTCATTCATAGTAACTGTTTGGTTCATGCACTACTTTTTATGATGACCTTGTTTAACATACTGATTCTAATTTGATACATGTATTTGGGTTTAATTAGCTTTCCTGATAAGGCTATTTCTGATTATTAGTAAACAATTTTGCTATTTGTTTTGGAAAACATAAACATTAAATATAACTTACAAAAATAATAATAACTTCAAAAAGTAGGTACTCCCAAACCATTTAGCCTACAAAAAAAATATTTGGTTTCTAATAATTTGCTAAACAAAGATTATATTATTGGTCAAATTCAAACCATTTACTGCAACACAATACAAAAATATCTATAGTTACTACATATTTTCCTACTAAAAGCTATAATAGTGATCGATTTATAATCTACAACAAAAAAAAAAACAAGGAAATTACACATGTTTCATCTAAGTTGTCAACATGCACCATTAATATCAATATTTTATAATCAACTGCAAATTTTGCTGCTTTTTGCATTCTAACATATAACTAAGAATATACTGTATACTGAATACACCTTCCATTCATATTACTAAAAATTTAATTTCTCATAGCCCATGGTATAACAAACACACAACTTTAATTATACTAAGCCCAGTAAGTATATTTATATAGAATCATTTCAGGACACAGATCCAATCAAGAGTATAAAATTTAGGGCTCTCAAACGTAAACAAACATATAAAATCGATATTCTTCTTACATAGCAAATATACATACAGTATTTGCTAATCCTAACAATTGTAAAAGTGATGTACAGTAAAGTGCAGTGGATAGATATCACTGGTTGAATAGAAACAAAGATTTTGATACAGTTCTGCAGCTTTAAAAAAATGAAAGAATTTTTACTAAAGCCATCTATTAAAAAAAAGTGTTTTCATACAAAAATAAACATGTAACATCACAAAAAGCAGGAACCCTATCAAAATGTTGACTGAATTCATCCCAGTCATTTCTATTCACCCCTTTTTACCAGTAGTTTAGTTAACTTACATTGCAGTTCTTGAAACCATAGGAATGTTTTAGAGACCAAGGAGTTTATTCATCTGTTTGTTTTGTTTGCCAACCTTAATGTCAGCAATTTCAACCTTATCTTGAATTGTATCAATGAGTTCAGATTGTTGTTCAATTTCATCACCTAGGGCAATTCCAAGGCCTTTGAGTCGAGATATAGCTTGCACCATTTCATCAAGGTTGGCATCCAACACATTGTTGACACGCTGGCTGTCAGTGATAGGTTCAGCAACTTGAGCGTCTAGCTCACGCAAGCGAGTGGAGGGGTGCGACCTGAAGTGATCATTGTTGGCGGTTTGTGATAAATTGTCTATTGTTTCATTTAGCCTGGTGCTGCTGGGGCCCGCATTCGTGCTGGGAGAAGCTTGGCTTTTCGGGGTCTGGTCAGATTTTCCGGAGATATAGTTCTTAAGTCCGTAGAACACAGATTTAATTCCATTCAAATGTTTCTGGCTGTAGTTCAAATTGGTGTTGATCTCGTCGAGGCGTTTGTTCGTGTTTTGTAGTTGCTCTCGCTGTCGCGTGAGCTCTTCAGCAGTAGCGATACCAATCTGCTCGGATTCGCGTAACAGCCCTATGCTTCGCGCAGATGAATCCAAGGTTCGTTGTTCGATTTCTCTTTGTCTTTGCAACATAGCTTGTCGTTGTTGTTCCAACGCTGCGATGTGACTTCCGTGAGAGTTGACTGGCGGTTTACTGGGTTGTGGTGCTGGGATTCTTGATCTAAAACTATCCACGAATTCGTCATCGTCAACGTCGTCCTCCTCGAACAGTTTGTTAGGATTAACGTAAGTGTGTCCTTTCCTAGACATTTCGTAACTTTAAAAGTGTTTATGCCTGAATGACAATGTCTCTAACTAAAACCTTTAGAACAATAAACAAATACGTCAAACAAAGAACACACAGTTATTTACGACAAATATGGTAATTTTATAATGATTGGAATACCCTGCTTGTGATCGCAATTTTACACAACACGATAACGATATGAATGAAATGAATGACATGCATGACACATAAAAGGATGAATGATGACGTTGGATTAGAGAGTTGACCGATAAAATGGTATCAGACGCGATTCATCCTAAACAATTAAAGAACTTAGATTGGATAAGAATATTTATTAATGGGCATAGTTAACCATATTATTACATAAATATTCTATATTGTAATTTGAACAACTTATTATTTTCAATCTTGATTCTCATTTAAAACCAAGTTTCTCTATGGTGGATGCAAAAATGATGCAAAAGTCAGCCAAAGGCAGCTAGAAGCTGGTGTCAGATTGACAATGACAAGTTGTCAAAATAATAAAGTTTCATCCTGTCGGACCCGAAACAAGCAAACGTAAAATTCAACCTAACAAATGATAGTTTCCGAAGTCGAACGCGATTTAAGTAATATTATGAAAACAATATAACTTCTTTGAGTATGTACAACATGGACATTAGGTGTGGAAGAAGATATTAACACCGACCGTCACGAAACTCAAAAAAGTTCAAGTGTGTTATGTTAATAGAAAAAGCTTCAAAATGATGGCTGGAAAAGGTTTAATTTACTGTATTGTGAACAAATTTTGATAGCTTTATTTTTTGTTTAAATAAATACGCTCAATTCAATTTCGTTGCAATTCAAAGAGTTGGCAGCAAAGTAAGACAACTTATCAAATATAAAAAGACAGACATCTTTAGATTCCTGATATTTTTTTACAGTTATGCCAGAGACAGAGGAGCAGAATAGAATAAGGTTTCAAGTGGAATTGGAATTTGTACAGTGTTTGGCTAATCCAAACTACATTCATTGTGAGTCACATTTTTTTTCTCTTAAAACTTGTTTACGTGTAGTGTAGTAGCTTATGTAGCCTGTAAATACATTATAAATATACGACAATGAAATACACAGATTGGACCAGGGAACTTCCTCCTGTTCTAGTTGTAGTAGAAAAGACTACCTACTTCTGGGATACCTCTCACTGTTATACAAACAGACCTATTTCTGGGGATATCTCTCACAGTTTGAACACTGTATGAAATTAATAGTACATGCATATTAGTGGTACTTTAATAATACTTAGTATGATCTACCTTATAACTGTATTGTAGGTAATGTTTAATTAATCAAGACTTAATATCAGTCTTCATATCCTACCAGTTTATATTTTACTCATTAGCTTGATAAATTTCCACCTATTCTTGTTAATAAAAACTACATACTAAAAATAATTTTGTGTTTCAGTTCTAGCCCAGCGAGGCTACTTAAAGGAGCAGACTTTTATCAACTATATCCGATACCTACAGTACTGGCGGGAACCAGAGTATGCACGCTACCTTAAGTATCCAATGTGCCTTCACTTCTTAGAACTCTTGCAGCATGAGGCGTTCAGAAGAGAATGTGTGTCTGCTCAGGTGAGTTTAGATAAGTCTCATAAATATTGTGAATATAATTTGTCAACCATGCAATGTGAGATGTAATGATAAGTTCTTCATGATGCATATAACATATCATTGCTGCACTGATGTATAAATTATGTAAAAACCTAAAATTGATTAACTCTCATTTTACACAAAACAAGGATTGTATAATTCTACATTAATCATCATAGAAATTACTATAGTTTTGAAATAAACATTTACTTAAATTTTTAATATCTAATAATATGTTTCAGGTCTGCAAATTCATGGATGATCAAGCGATTTTGTTATGGCAACACTATACGCGGCGGCGTACGCGCACGCTACAGCCACCGGACGCCCCCGCACCCCCTGCCCCGCCCGCGCCCCCGCAGCAAGGCCCGCCCAGGCAACAGTCTTAGACATTAACCTATGATTAATTGTTGCTAGAAACCTATCAACAGATGGCTTTCATTATTAGAGATAGAAATTTCAGAATTCAGCTGCCAAATGAGTGCAATTGCCTTCTTTTAAATTCGATGAACAATTTACTAATATGCCTCGCGTATTTGCAAACTGTTCAATTTTACCGACTAAATATTTTTTATGACCGCGCGCTGTTATCTCCCGTTATGTATATTACAGCGCATATTCACTATACAAGAAATGTATCTCTACTAATGAAAACATCTTAAATATTTTACTAAAAGTAAGATTAGTTAGTAAAGGCTAGAGATCTAGAATATAATAATATGCACAGAAAGGAATATTTTACTTGAACTCCCTTGTCAAGTCATGAGTGAATGAATCAGAACAGAGATGGCAAGCACACAATTTGCTATTCACGTCAGATGGATCAAGTTATGTTGTAGTATCAAATACATAATAGTTAAATTACTATGCATCAATTAAAAAGCATTTTGATACTTCTTGTCAAATGAATTAAAGTGTTACTTGTGAAAAAAATTAAGCACTAATTCATTGAAAGAACTTTGCCAGTACAAAAAAAAATCCTTTAGTTTTTGTGTATGGCCAAAATCGTCATATCGCCAAAATGTGTAAATATGTAACGATTTTGATGTCTTAACACAGACTGAATATGTGTAATTTCTAGAAGTAAGTTAATGTTAATAAAAAATTGTTTTATGTAATGTTTGTTTCTATAGCATTACCTTAATATTACTAGAATACTATATGTATTTTGATAGGACCATCGTAGGATCATCAATCATCGACCAGGATAGGACCATCGACATAAAGTCTTGTAGATATTTTTTAGCTGGTAGATCGTGTAGGTAGTGTAATATAGTAGAATAGTAATATTACTAGCTCAAACCAGTAGTTCAGACCAATATAAACCTTATTTCCTTACAATAAGATCTATTTTACCCTTCATAAAACAATGTACTTACCTAATCGAGGGATTTCAGGAGGTTAAATAAGTTCCAATTGCAATTTCTCATTAGTTTATTTAACAAAAGGTTGCCTAGGTCGTCGTCGGCGCGCTAAGCACAGTGCCCGTAACGTTAGGTAGTATATGAGCTCCACTGCGCTCATCATACTGAACCCCATGCAGAGGCCTAGCAGACCTCCTGTGTTTGCTGTAAAAAACATCGGAAATGAAGATATTAATAAGATATACTAACTTTACCTACTTATTATAACACTACATACATCTTTAAAGTAACTTTCGTTTGGATAATTCATACTAGGTCATACTAGTTCAATGATACAAGGGTTTACTCACGAGATTGCAAGACTAATTTTGGAGGCAAGGAGTTCTTAATCATGAACAGACGCGGCTGTGGGATCGCGTGTCGGACTCGATGCCGATGTATCATTCGGATACGATTGGTACTAAAAAAATTGAGGGCCAAGTCGGAAAGTATAGTTTTCGATGACAACATGAGAAAAGAGATATAAGGTCTAAGTATTTGAAAGGTACTTACATAAAAACTCAGTGAGCCCAAATATTTCTCCTTTAGTAAACCTCATAAATGTGTTATCCTCGAAATAAAAATGTACGACGAGCATGTTCTCCCTGTTAAAGTAAAACGTATCGATTGAATATAATCTGAAACTTGCCAGAAACACTTTTAAAATAAGTTATCAGAAAGTCCCGGGTCGTACTATAACAAAAATACAATTTTTAATAGAAAACTTAATAATGCTGCGTTGCTTTAGGTTTTTACAAATGGCAATTAATATAATATATTTCAATTATAACAATTGTAATAAAACAGTTGAAATTAATTGGTTATTTATATGGTGCATGAAGACATGTCTTAGTAAGATCAATTATACATTGCCCAAGTAATGGTTTATAGATATTGCGAGTAGAATTAAGCAATGGTTATGTTTATGTAGAAAGTTGGATAAGTACATTGATATCTAAATGGTTCAAGATTAGGTATAGGTACTCAATAACTAAGTAAATTTAGTCACTTTATACTATCTTTAAAGTAAGCCATTTTGCTTATTTATGATTGGTACAACACAAGAAGTCATCTTCCTGAATAAGTGTGCGGTATTCGCACCCTAAAAATTTAGTAAATACATAAATTTTATCATTGGCGTTGGTGTGCTAAATAATTACGTGAAATATTCAGGGGTCTTGTTGCCAAGGCTCTTGGCTAGCTGTTCTACCAGTTGGTTCTTCAGCGGCGCTGTGCTCAGGCGTTCCAGATATGCTATTTCTGTGCACGCCGGCAGACACTCAGAGCAGGAAAGATCGCGGCCTGTTTGTCAAATTTAGAGTTAAAAGCAGTCAATTTTGAAGACAGTGTCGCGACAGCGCGGTTCTGCAGAAATAGGCTAAAGAAAAAGAAAATTAGGAAAAAAAAATATGCACTCATCAAATTTACAACCGGACCAAGCGTTGCTAAACCTCCATGTTTGTTTTCATCACTTTTTGTTATAGGAGTAGCAAAAATACATCATTTTTGTAAATTTCAGCAGTCTAGCTATAATGGTTCATGAGATACAGCCTGGTGACTTAGGACATACATAATATGATATCTCACCTCCTGGCAAAACTCTTGACAAATTCGAATAACATCTGGCATCTTGTTTACCGCAAATGCGTGTTGATTTGTTTTCTGAAAAAACATACGTTTTTTCGTTTTATGTAATTCGTCCAATTACATAAGTTAATGGGTTAATTGATAAGTGAACTTACTGGGCATGTAATAATATACGCATTCGCATGTATCTAGCATGGTCCGAGCTTCACATTCCATTTCGCAGTTCCTCAATGTATAGGTTCTGTAAAAACAGGATCTTTATCGATCACACGACGCCATAAATAAGGTGCTCAATACACGTAACCGTTACAACATACGTATATGAAAGTATTTCAGTATGTACCTGAAGAATACCAGGTCTTTCTCGCTAGAAAAAAGACAAAGCCTCTTCTTTATATCAATCGTTTGCAAAGATGGTTGGGCATCCAGTATCCTTGGTATAATCGCGACTCGCGCCTCGATACCAGGCCCATATATCTCACCCAAGTTCCTTATTTTTGGCGTTTCCGTCGGATTATGGAGGAGAATCTAGAAATATTAACATCTATAAAACGATCTAGTATGGAGGTAAGATGCTGTCTTAAATAGCGAATAAATACTGAACCTTGAAGCCAGCACTTTTCGTGGAAGAGCAATAGTATTCTGCAATATTTGCGTCCAAAACCAGGCTGAGACCGTGTTGAGTGCCAATTCCTATTGTAAAGCGGAAAAGCAAGTATAAGTACACCTTTATGCTTCGTGCAGCTCCAACTTGTTAGGTATTTCGTTTTCGGGTTATTACCTTTCGGTCTCCAAGGGAATCCATCCGATGGAGCGTCTGGTGGGTAACCGTTTTCAGGAGTCCAGTCAACAGCTGGTGATGGAAACGTTATATTTAAGTCATTCAATGATCTCCTGCAAACAAAAAAGATGAATAGATACATTTAATTAGAACTTAATACCTAATGTCACATCTGTACCTAGTAGCATCTTCTATGATTAACTTTCTTACGGATTTCGAAATAAGTTGTTTCGGTGTACCACATTAAATGTGCAGCAGAGTCCTTCGTCGGTGAGCTGTGCGTTGAATAGGTCCTCGCAGTTCATCGCCATGGAGTCCCATATGCAGCTCGCTAGCATTTCGTTGCATGGTTGTGTCACCTGCATATTGGACGAAGGAAATAGCGTTCTGAGATATGGGATTTTTCCGTGTTATTTCCACTCAGATAACACATCTCGATTGCGTAACGTGCTAAGGATATCCCTAATAATGTCTATAGAAAAAAGTTTCCATAGGTATGAGTACCTACTTCACATAAATGACTAACACAAAATTGTAGGTTTTGTCAATGTATGATATTAGTGTTTATTTCCGCCATTTCCAAGTTTGTTTAGCAAGTCGATCATTTTGTTGTTGGAACTTGTCGTAATGTCTTGTTTCGTTTATAGATTATACGTTTGAAATATTTGAATGTGTTATACAATCGTTTCATGAATGGAAACGTGCATTATTTTCTTTTGGCCTTAGTAGTTTCTACAATGTGATTCAAACAACGCAAGACATGTCGTTAGAGACGTTAGAGGGTGGTTTAGGATATGATCTGCTCTGGGTTAAATAATATATTATTAGTTCAGATGGTAAGGACAGATGGGGCGTGGTTCCAATGATTCAGGGTATTGCCTACTAGATAGGAACGGTATTAGGACACAAACTTACATTTATTAGAAAAGATCGAGTATGGTCCCAATCGGCGTTCCCCGCTAAATCGTCCTCAAATATCTCCGAGTCCTCCTTTGTAGAGCATAAACTTAGTAACAGCTTTTTGTCTACGGGATCCCTAAAATTTCGGTAACGATTTAGAAAATGATTGGTTTTAGCGAGTTCAATTGTCTCTCATGTGAAGGAAGCTACATAATATATCATGTAAATATAGGTTATCTGATATTCTGTTTCCTGAATGCTGTTACACTTCTGCTAAAAAAATGCAACTCATTAAAAAGGTTTTAATTACTGTACGCTTGATTTCTTTCTTGTCTTACTTGGGCAACGTCATTATAGTTGTTGTAATTATTATAATCGGCCGAAGCAACGTTGTTAGTAGTTACGGCTGGATGGGCAAAAGATAACATCCGCCAATTAAGTACCTACATCATTTAATGTTTGTCCAACTAATACTTAAGTAGGTTTTGTTAGAATGTAAAGGAAAAAGCTAAGACAACAATATTTATATTTTAACCGACTTCGTTATTTGATCTTTAGATGCACAGAGCCCTTTTTTGTAGGATTCTTTACCCTAGCTGTCGTAATACCATATTTTTTATTCCTTATGTATTGTACTATACTGTAGAGAAGCTACTTTTAAAGAAAGCGTAGAGTGACGTCTCTCTTTCACAACCCCAATAGACTTACTGGACCTTGTCTACTATAGCCATGTTCATACTCGTATATAAAGAAAAAAATGTCAGATTACCCTGCATCCCAGTACCGTTCAGCAACAGACTTCTTAGCTTGATTATTGTTGCATATCGTGAGAGCCGGGAATGGCAGGCTACTCAGCGGCATGTTCTCAGGGTTGATGCTCACGATCATAGGCGAGGAACGCCACTTCCCGTACACGTTTAGGATGAACCACCCCGCACTCACTAGCGAGCAACCAAACGCTGTTAGCCAAAAGAACCTACAATAGAAATGTATTTGATTATTGCATCTCTAACAAAGTACCGCTCATTAAGTGGTGACGCAATTTCTGTGCTCTTTTAGTTATCACTAAAAAAATATAGCAAATTCATTGTCCGTTATTAACTTCGGACTAAATGATTGAGTTTTTTAAGATTTACAAAGCTCTTCTATCCGATGGCTTAAAAAAGTAGCTGGTGCGAAAGGCGAAGGACCGGGACTTATGGCACAACTTTGAGGCCTATGCCCAGCAGTGGACCTCGATAGGCTGTATTGATTGATTGATATGTTGTTTTGGGATCTTTGACTATTTTACCTATTCACAATAAAATGGTAATTATGAAACCTTTCAAACCAAGTCAATTTCCGCTCTCCGACGTATCGAAGTCCATGCAGTGTGGAGGTAAGCAGATAAGTTCTGAGATCGTTCGAAAAACCTTCGGTTTCCTCTTCAGATGTTTGGGAACTTTTTGTTACCGGCGGCCTTTCCTGAAAACAGGTCGAACTCGTCAGGATTTCAAAGGCAAAGGTTGCTTATATTAGTGGAATACTTGACTTTTGATATTAGTGACTGCAGTTTACTTTAAATGTACGTTTCATTCGAGTATCGTATATACGTCTTTTTTTCTGATAATGCTAATTCTATATTTACCTGTGGAATGGAAATCTGTTGATGGAAAAAAATAAACGCGAGTATGCTTTGGTAGATCTATCCCCGTGTGTAATTGTAGTAAGGAGTAGAAAAGTCAGAACATGAAAGATGTACTCGTAAGCTACACCTTATTTTATAACCTCGTTGTACTCACTTCGCTCCTACTCCTGTTGATACGTATCTTCGTGTCCCACACATACCACGGCGGTGGGTCTTGGTGACCTTGCGTCCAATAGTTTTGCTGTTAGATGAAAATAACAATTACCATACTGTAACGTAACTTCCTCTAGCGATATTATCTCGTTCACAATTGAATATAACAGAATGTTACGTTTAAATTGCTTACCTTTCTAAATATGTCCTTAGGCGCTTTTCGAGGGCGTATACCTAACTCCTTGTTGGGGTATACCATCATTATCAGGTAGACGTTAGCTGTATACGGGACTGTTGGTTGATGACTACTGAAGTTACACGTGTGTTGATTAAAAACCCCTTTATGGTCATCCAATTGCCGGCTATTCGTAACCCAATTTAAAAAAGCTAATGTTTGCGGTCTAATCGTTTGATGGCGTAGACTATCGCTTGATAGATCGACCTTGCACCGCCTTCATCGCTGGTTTTCGATGGCTAAATTATACATTTTCCAGTTATTTGTCCTGTCTTAGCCACATAATTATGAGTCTTAGTTGTATCGTAAGTAACACAGAGAACCTTTACTTTTGGACCGTGTAATTTGTTTTAAATTAGACTTGTAGCAAGAATTTCGGTAGCTTTAAACTTAAGCGCGTTTTGTTGTGTTTAACTTTCACATATTCTTTATTTCACATCCTTTGTTGACACGTTTCCTGTTCGGTTGACATTATAAACTGTTTGTTTTGCCTTGTTAATTACGTTTGCGTTTTTATAATTTTAAACACAGAGAATTACTTCAACCGTTTCACTATCTATTTAGAGATCTATGCGGTTTCGTCATGGCGTGTCACGTTATAGTTACGAGAACTGTAACCTTATTTTGTTAATTTTATTTATGTTGTATTTCAATTTAACAACTGTACCTTAATCAATCTACTTATAGCTTTTTGAAATAATATACATTATACAGTCATATGCAAGATAATTGCTAAGTGTCGTTCGAATATATTTTTGTCTCTACATTCTGCTTGATAATGAAAAAGACAGCATACGATACTGGCGACTTCATACTAGGCGTGGATCTTGAATACGGCTCATAGTCTGTTTAGTTCCAATTTCAGTTTCATGAATAAGAATTTGAGATTGAACTTGAATGTGATTTGTAAAGAGGTTTTTCTTCCAGCGTTTATATTAAATTGTAGAGAAGAATGCTTGGCAATGGCCTTACTATTTAACTACGATTATTAAGTATTTAGGCCTGATATGGAATATATTATTAAGATACTTGCAATGTACAGGCAATGTCAGCAATGCGTATAAATGACTATGTATTGAATTAAGGAAAGATTTATATTTTTATAACATACATTGTTACGCATTTTTCTCCTGTTCTCTGTACCCAGTTAACAAGAATGTAAGGAAGTTTGAATGTTAATAATTTTAGTACAAAAGTGAAGTAAGCATTCGTCAACAATAATTCAAGGTTACGCTTGCATCATTAAATTATTTAATGGTAGTCTAAAAGACAGAAAAGGGTCTATCTTTTTCTGACACAAAAAAAATATTTAGAAAACATTCATCTTGTAGTTATTCGGTCTAGCATTTGTATTGAATAGGTACATCCAAGCACTAAGCAAAGTTAATTATTTCTCTGTTCACTATTGTACACGCCATTACAAGTTGGCCCTGCTCTTGTGAGTGACGGTATAAACTTAGGTTTCCTCACCGTCGCAAACGACTTGTTTAAGTTTTCTGCATTCCGGAGCTTTAAGCTATTATGTATTGATTTTTATGTTTTGAAAAAGACTTATGTTTATCGGCCTTGAATAAGAATGTCGTGAACATGTTTGTTTGATAGGTGTTATACGGCTATAAACTGGTTCATTTTCTTTTATTTATTACTGTTACTGTTGTGTAGGAGCTTCCGCTGTTTGTCTTTATTTGTTTACGAAATGTACCTTGACTTAGGTAAACGTTGATGGAGCGATCTATATCAATCATCGCCTTTTTATGAACTTCGCCTAGTCAATGAGCGTTAAATTACACCAATTTATTAAAGGGGAAGCTCATCGTTCTAAGTGTAATTGGAGGCAATCAATCTTTTTAAGGTTTGTAGACAACCAGTTATTACGACTGGTTTTGTGTTCGTATTTCTAATATACTTCTTGTTAATTAGTAAGTTCTTTATGGAAATGTGTAAGCGATGCAGTCGATAAAAGCCTCACTTTGCAATATTTGCAATTCTTCTTTGTGCGTTATTAACGTCACTTATTAGATCGGTATTTCACCGGCTAGCCTTGCTCGGCAAATGTTAACACAAGTAGGTATCGACCGTTAATAATTTAAACAACACAATATTTTCCGTTCTATATAATTCGTTATTAACGCATACATACAAATTATTTATTATGTACAAAAAGTTCGTTCAATAGAAATTTCTTATAAAAGTAACAAAAAAGCCACAGGAAAGAATAGGCTGACGCACTTGCACTTTGTTTAATTCCTAAAAGAAGAAGAGATCGGAGGAAAAGAAGACGCCTCAACGATAAACTGGCGCGCGACGAGCGCGAGTCCCGCGGTCACGAGCCAGCTCAGTGTCCAGGGAGCCAGAGGAGAGGAGTCAGGGCGTTCACCAGTGCTGCTGGGGCGCGTGCGCGGGCGCGGCGTGTGCGACCTGCGCGTGCGCGGCCAGGTGCGCGGCGCGCGCGGCGGCCACCTCGGGCGTGTCCAGGATGCCGGAGCCGTCGTTGGCTAGCCTGATGTTGGCGGGCTGGTGCTGGGCCTGGGGAGCCTGCCACGAGGGTGCGCCGTTCCACTGGGAAGGAGCGTTCCACTGCTGGTGGGCAGGGGCGGCGTTCCACTGGTTGTGAGCGGGAGCGTTCCACTGCTGAGGAGCGGGGGCGGCCTTGGCGGCGTTGAGGGCGGCGAGGTGGGCAGCGCGGGCCTGGGCTACTTCAGGGGTCTCGGCGACGGGAGCGGGGGCGTGTCCGGCGGCGTTCCAGGCGGGAGCGGCGGGCGCAGCGTTCCACTGGTTGTGAGCGGGAGCGTTCCATTGCTGAGGAGCGGGCGCGTTCCATTTGTTCTGCTCAGCGCCTTGCCAGTACTCTTCGTTGTCCCAACGGGGGTCGTAGGAGCCGTCGTCCTGGGGGTTGGGGTTGTTCTGGTTGGCCTGAGAGAGAGCGGCCAAGTGGGCGGCGCGCGCCTGCGCTACCTCGGGGGTGTCGAGGATGTTGCGTCCGTCCTGCGACAGGGCGATGTTGGCGGGGGGACCGGCCCATCCGGACGCATGAGCGCCACACGCCAAAGCCAAGCAAGCAACAACGATCTGTGAAAGATCAGGAACATGATTAGTTGCAAGTAAGTTAAGTATACCTGACGGCACAATTTGTACGGTTGTGGGACAAGCTAGTTTCATTTACAACGGATCGTTATCGGGTATTGTGCGCGGCTCTATCTGATCCGGAGTTATTGCGGCGGGTAGCTTGCTACTACGCCTGCCGTATCCTTTATTAAGGCGATAATATTCAGAGTTATTGCCGTCGTACCGAGTGTAATTGCAAGCCGCGCTGCTTGTTCCCTGCCCTCTCGTTATATCTCGGACAAGTTGATACAATATTTATATAATTCTCGTTGTCGATGATAAGTCGGCCGCGGTCTGGTCAGGTGTCGGCTGGCTACGCAACGTTTACCTGACTTTATGACCGGTACAATCGCAAGTACAGCATGCAAAGCATTGACCGACATTTAGAATAGAGATTGTCTCAGATTTGCGAGTATTTCATCTATGGTCATAATGCGTCTTTTAGTGTTTAGATACGCTTCAGCAGATCAGCTGATAGCAAATATCAAATAGTTCTGACGACTATTTTGGATGTAATGTTAAATGCAATCTCATTATCATGCAACACATCAAGACTTTATGTTGAGAAACGATGTTTTTGTGTCCAATACATTCAGGTTATGTCAAGGTATATCTCTGAGACGTCACTATTTAATTTATAGTATTGTGTGCGAAATAAATAGGAATACATTAGTGATAAAATATTGATATAAACAAACAATGGCGGTACAATTTGAATGCAACAGGCAGAGTCGTGCGGAGGCTTGGCGGGAGGCGGGCTGGGCCTAACTCTGTTCTGTTTGTCGAATGTCCGAGCTTACAAGATTGGCGAAACACAATTGCCAGATGTCACGTTACAAAACAAAGCATTAGCGCTGTGTACTGTCCTAACCGAATGTGAAACTAGCCGAGGAAAATTGTAACCATCCAACACACTTTTTTGTGTTAATTCGAGCACTTTTTCTACACATGTCTATCATATAAATTTCCAAATCGAATTACACAGGTAAAGTTTGAGATGTGTAGGGAGCAATCTAAGGAATTAGGTACTAAAAGAACTTGAAAAAGTAAGCAAATAATAGGAACCCACATCGTTTGTAAGTGCGATAGGACATATTAACTGGAAATATATCACCTGAAAGGTGCTGGTACTAAGATACATAAGCCACAATAAAAATATATAAGGCTTACACGTAATATATTAAGTTCTTACATCAATGCTGCGGTTTACAAAAGGTCTTTTATAAATTATAGCCGTATTCTGGTGCAAGTTTAATGTGGTGACAACATGCTCCAAGAATGCCAATTCAATTCATTATCAATTATCAAATAAAGAAAGAATAGTGAAGAAAATGAGAGGAAATCGGAGAAGGTAGGTCAAATTATGTGGATATCTAAGATAGTCCTTATCATGATCGCTGCATAAAAAAACAGTTGAACAATGAAATAATTCATGTAATCGACGTTCATAAACGTCAAAATCGCGCTTGCTTATCAAAGGGATATGATCAATTTAATTGTCACATTATAGTCAATTAAACACAACTAAATCTTGTATGCAAATCAATTCAAATACCAGTACTATATCGATTATGTCTCGATTCTCGATTCGAAGTTCGATTTACAGTGATTGCTGTAAATATATAAGTTTAAATGTAATTTGCATAAATGTAGTTCTTTGTGTGCTTAAAGCAGTGGTTATTCTAAAGCATGATTAAGACATTCTTTTAATAATTATATCTAAGTTCTACTCCTTCGTGATTGGTTAAAACCAATAAATACTGTGGTCTGGGCGCTGGCCATTTGGACCTGTTTAACACAGACACTAATTCAATTTGTTAAACGATCGTTAAACCTGTCTGTCTGTACAAGGGTCTTATTATTATATTCAGAATAGCTTTAGTTTCTTAGTATTCAAACAATTAAGTATTGAGTTCTTAAGATTTGATCATGCAATATCCATTTAATTCCGATGTAAAAAGTGCAAGTTTTAAAATGACTAGTTGAATTCACTGTTGGTTTTGAAAGCATTCTTGTGTGAAATAATAGTGTCTATGCAGGCCTAATTAATAATTTTACCCTATTTATGATTCAGAGCGTTAAAATTGATGTAAATTAAATGAGATGAGTGCATAAGCGAGGAATTTGCGGCGTAAGTTCACGTAATGATGTCAGGGATTGCGGCCGTGGGCTAAGTGACCGGTGGGCCGAGATCTCTGATTCAGAACTCGATCGATATAAATAGGTGTCATAATCACAGGCTTGACGAACAGTGGGTGTTGTAAGAAAAACAAAGAAGTTGTAGGTTTAAGCATTGAATACTGACAAAAAACAAAAGAGGATGAGAAGAGAATGCTTATGTACTCTAATTGAATGGGTACTTAGGAATACACAATGAAACAGTCGTTAGTAGATTATCATGGGACTCGAATGTCCAAAGCGGGCGAACAGTTAAAGCAAGCAAGTCTGACACAAGTGGAGAAATTCCTAAACATTTTATCCCTAGAATATTCCTGTAATTTTGGGACGAAAAGGCTTTTATTGATGTGGGGTCAATTATTAAATCCAATCACGCGTGTTCAAACAATGGTAAAAACTTGCCACTAAATAAACAAGCTGATTTGCTTCTTGTTGACTTGCTGTCAATTCTCGCAACATTCTATTTTTTTGCTCCACTGGGTCGTAATTTGAGCTGTAATGTTATTCTATGAATGGAATTCGAGTAGAATATTGACCGAATTTCGTATTTCAATGTCAATACGCACAATATTTTGTGGTTGAATAAGAAAAAAACTTGAAGATATAGCGTTTTCAGAAGTTTAATAGCCGTATACCAGAAGAAAACTTAGATAAGTGACGACTTGAGAATGACAAAGGCATGCTAAGCCTATATTTTGACGTGCGTCGTTGTTGCATATGACAGCAAGAGTGTTCAGAGTTGTCGCTAAGATATTGTCAAGTAGTCGCCTACGCTTTCGTTATAAATCCATTTGAAATAAAAGTCGGTACATTGAGAGAATGGCGTCAAGGTTTGAAGGCCAGCCGAAGGTCGGGGAGCAGGAAGTACGCCTTCCGGACCTGCCCAGAGACAGCAACTGGTAAAGTGGTTACCCTCGCCCGTCATGCGACTTTTGCAGTTTTTTCCACTACACGTTGATTATTTGCCCTTTTAAATGTTATGTCGCGGTTTAATTATATATGTACCAACTTGTCGCGGTTGAAGTTTTGCTCTGATTTAGTTCTCGATAAATGTTAGGGCAGAACAAAGCAAGTCGTTGTCAGATCGTGAGGTTGTTTTATTGATCAGATGCTACGGGAATCGTAGTATTGACGACGATATCAATATTTTTATACACTTTATATACTTCTGTTTTTCAGTACGGGCGACACTTTTGTTCTTCAGCGAAACAAAGAATTGGTCATATTAACCTACCGCATATTTTACAACAGATATAAATAGACCTGTTTCTCATAATACTAAATTGTAATGTAAACTTTAATAGTGGTATGACTAAGCGCACTCGTTTATAGCAGGCGAAATAAGTTGCATTTTAAGTGTCGGCTGACGCAAGTTCCTTTAGCATTTGCAAGGGAGGACAGCGATTAAAAAGTAAACGAACAATAGGCGATTAATCGATAAGTCGTGTTATATTTTGTATCGATGTTCGATGTCAGAATAAAAGATTTTATATGAAATCTGGCTTTGTTTGTACAGGTTAGGCTAAGGAAACTACGCTAGTCCCGGACAGAGATAAGGTGGGCGTTTTATAATATAATTAGGATATTGATAACGTGGTTGTGGGGCGTTGCGTGGGCTTGCCCTTCTAAATTGGTGCGCGAAGGAATGCTGACAAAAAGCAGTGGTGAGCGGCGAGGCAAGCGACACTGCTCAGGCGCGCCTACCGACAATTAAACAACTTGCTAGGCATATTCAATAGCCATCACGCCGTTATGCCAAACTAAAAAACTAGTTATAACAATAAAAAACTATCCACGGTTTTCCAATTTTAAACAATAAAGATGGCAGCCAAAAAAAATAGAAACAATAGAAAGAGTTTTTAAATTTAGAAAAGAAGAATAAATAAATGAAGTAGGGAAACAAAAGACAATCGCTGTTTAGTTACAAAATTTACGGGCTTTAGATACAGAAACTTGTTAATGTTTTGTCATTGTTAAAGTTTAAGAAGCTGCCCTAGATATGCGCTGAAATCAAATATGATTTATCGTTGTAATGACATGTTGCGTAAACACCGTGAAGAGCGTGGGTGGTCTAGGGCCAGTCGTGGGATTATAAACTAGCTTATATTACATCTATTGTGATCGAATCTGATCAAAAGGTCAGCTTATTGATAGTCTATTAAATACCTTAGCGTAACAAATTGTTGGAAATTCAAATTTTAATATGGAAACAGAAAATATTTTTTCCTTTTCGTTTTTCGAAGAATATGAATGAAATAATATCATTAAGAATTTACGCAAGCATGCATAATACCGCTGGACAAATAAGCCTGTGGATTATGAAACTTCTAATTAAGTTAACGAAAGTAATGAATAATATAAATATTAAGCATAGTTTGTATATTAGAAAACTAGTTCGCGGACGAGTGTCAGTGCAGAAAAAGTAACGCCTGCCAAGGTGATTGAGGAGGTACCAAGCTGGTTGACATTGTGGCATAAATGGAGCATGAATAGAGAAAAGCTCAGCATATAGCCTTGCTTTGTGAAGATACAGTTTGAACTATACCTAACCTTCGTAATTTGTGGCTAAAATATATAAGAATGCGCGCAGGACTTAAAAACTTTTTTGACTAAAGTTGGAGAATTGATGTTCTAAATTAAAATGCGAAATTCTGTTGTAGGTTTTACACCAAGATTTTAAACAAAGAACGTACCTAGATGTCATTTGTGTACATAAATGTTAAGTTTCTCACCAGCGAAGTTTTCATAGAATTCGAATAAAGTTTATTGTTATTATTATGACTTGCATTAACTGAAACGCCTGTTATCGATTTCACAGACGTCAATGCTTTGAATGACTAGTGCGTCGCAAAATAGATCATTTTTTGCCCGTACTATGTTATTTGGTTACTCATGTGTCAATTGAACAAAACCTTTGTGCAAAATCTATAAATTGAGACTTATTATTTCGAACGTTTTGAAACTGCATTTAAATGATCAAAGTAGAGTTACATTACTTGTTATTAGTTCAAGAGCTTTCACGCTTAAGGATATCTATGCTAAGGACTAACTTCTAGTTTTAGAATTCAAAAGATCCGTTTGCATTTGGTCAAGTGAGTGACATTGACACAGCAGGATTCAGGCTGTTTGTGCTCTGATTCACTTTACGAGTAACAGCGACGGTACGGAACCTTAACCGCATTGCAGTGCGAAACCACTTCGTAAATATCTCTTCGACACGTGATCTTGTAATTTTACGTAAAAGTGTAAATATAGTTAACATACAACAAGTACACAATAGCAATTAAGTAAAATGGAACGACATTTTAGAATCTGAGTGTTCGAAATTTAAAAGAGTATTTTTTCGAATAAGCATGCCAATTAACAATAAAGTCGTACTTTTGAGCAATGTTAATAATAAGGAAATGAGTTAGTTAAGCTATTAACATTTACAAACAATTTCTAGTATTGTGAGAGAATTTGCAACAAGTGCACCGTTAATAATACAATACAACACTTTAGTGTAATTATTTGCAAATTGCGATTTTTTCGTAAAAATAATGGAAGATTTTGTTTATAACAGCCGCCGTATATAACAGCCGTTTGGTGTTAGACATTGTAATGTGAGGCATGTGAGAAATAGAGCGCGAAAAAATGTTATGATATTTGACAATGACCCGCGGTCGCGTGCATTGCCTTATTTTCGACACAAGCCTACTTGTTCACGCGAACCACGTTATTTTACTACAATTTAATACTACATAAATTTAGAAATTAGGCAAATTAGCGAGTTTATGGTTCGTTAAATTTGAGGTTTTTCTTTTTGTTTTCAGCTGTTTTATAGTAATTAAGTTTTTAGCTAATTAATTTATTCGCAATTGGTTTTTATTGCCAATTTTATTTATATTGATATTTCTTTTATCTATATTTGTGAAAAGATACTTGGATTAGAGTTATGAATCGGGGGTTTAGGACTCTACATTTCGGATAATATTCAAGGCACTGCCACAATCACTGCGGCAACTAATCCAATATCAGATGCAACAACAATAAATTAAGTTATCGAAAGTCCTACTGGCGGACACTTTATCAACTGAACGGAACCGTATCATTTGCATAAGTGATCTATGGCACATAATTGGATCGGTACTGATAACTCCTTAGATCAAATTATCGAGCCACGAACAATACACCGAAATGAACTTGTGCCTGTCAAACAAGACCCAGCTGATTGATCGAAACGATGACTATAGAAAAAAGTACTCACCATGGATTTCATTTTTGTTTTGTAGTTAGCACAGAAGTGAAAGAGAAAGAGTAAGAAATAGATATGTGTTTTATATCAAGATTGATTTATAGCGCTGCTGGAAGACTAGTATCTTCCAGGAATCGCTATGTTGGAGTGCAACTTGCGTCTGGTTGAAATGAGGGCGGGAGCGGGCTTATATAGTTCGGCGCGTGCGCAGAGGGGGTGCGCGCGCGCCGCCGGCCGAGCCACGCCGCGCGTGAAAGTATTGAGACATGCCATTGATAATAGGCGAATATCATACACATTTCAATGGCACTCGCCGGTGGATTCGGCTGCGCATGAGCTAGTGTGTGATCTGTTCCCAGGATGGCAACATATCGACCATAACTTAGTGATTACTCTTCGAGTGTTTGTTTTTTAGTTTTCGTTTATTCTAAACAGTTTTAGTGATCTGTTATTGATTCTTTTACAATATATAAAGGATGATAATGTGCTATTTGAGATAGAATTCGGGTATTATTTTTGTTAGTTTGTTATTGAAGGTATCGAGCACGTAAATATTGTTTTAAATTGTGTTCTGATACTTGTTTTTCTTTCGTACTTTCATATGTAACAGAATCTACGATCATGATTTATCATGACACATTCAGAATGACATTTAGGCAGAACAATAAGATAGCTCATCCTGATTATGTTATTAATGTAGCCCCCTTAAGGTACCTGTTATTTATTTGGCGATATCTTCTTAAACGCCCAATGACTTACTAAGTTTTCATGTGTATTATAAATGTCGTAATCATGTTATTTAAAACTTAAACACAAGATGTTGGGAGTTGTTTGAGACAAGAAGGTACCGTGACCTGTGTGTCTTTTTTAAAGCGACACATCAATTCTAATTACGCAACCAACTTCGCATATCGTAAATTTCCTAATATGTTCACCATTATTCTTGATCACCTCTTGTGTATCACGATCTTCCACAAAACCTTTGTGAGGGAAATCCAGGTTTTTTTTTTAATTAGAATTATGTAAATAACCTCAATAACTACATATTTAAAACTGTTTATTTTTCTTAATTAATTACCACCTCATTAAACTATTTATAACAAAAATGTAGAGCAAGTCTATTCAATGCATTTTAAACTTATTTTACGTAAATTGCAATTTATAAAAGATGTGCAATTTCGTGATATCCTTCAATTTTATAATAAAAACTTTACATAGAAGTCTGATCTTAGATTATTCTTTAGTAAATAAGTACCTAAGTATTTGATCTTGTTAATTTGCACATAGGCAGGGGTTGTCATCAGATAGGAAGTCACGTGACGCTTTTATTGGCAAGGTATCTACACACCGTGATTTTTTAGTCGTCTTACAAAAGCAGCCCAGTTCATGTATCCAATGACTAGAACACGTTCAAGATAAAAAAATAGGTATTTATGAGATTTGAAAAAAATAATTAAATGCAATTTTTATTCAATATTATGATGCAATTCGTAGTTATTTTAGAAACACAGCTCTGTTGCGAGCGCGGTCCGAGCCTTGTAACAATGGTGAGGGGCGCGGGCGGCGGCAATTTTATCATTTTTAAGAGTATATTTTACATTTCTCTTGTTTAATTTTTTTCCGAACTTATTATCTTAGTTGATGATAAAAAAAAAATAATCGCGCCTAGGGGTATTTTACGTCGGATACATGAACTGGGCTGCTTTTGTAAGACGACTAAAAATCACCGTGTACTTATACTTAGTAAAGATGTTCATTCATATTATTATGGAAGGTAATATATTCAGTTCATATATTCTTTGTCAGTATGTGTATTCATTGACACGTATTTTCGTAAAGCCCAATTGTAGAGAATCAAGTAACCTCGTCAAAATAACGCAAAGTGTTGTACATATTTCATCATGTTATACTATTATGTTTGTAGTAGGTATATTTCTGAAGAAGTTGGCAGTAAGTAGAAGCAATATCAACTAGAGTTGAATAATACGCCCAATATTCAGGGGTAGAGCAAGAAGTAGAGTAGGTAGTAGTGGTTTGTCCCTTTTAAGAGTATTTTTTCGTAGTTTAGAAGGTAAAACAAGGTTTTAAAGGTCGAGTAAGATATTTGTTAAACGAATTTGTAGGTTTTGAAAAATGACATTTGATTCATACAATGATTTTGCACAAAATGAATGGAAACAACAAGAGAAATATTTTCGTACGGAAAATAATTTAATTAATTTGTGAAATTCATATTTTTTTTCTTCAACATGCTGTGCCCAATTTGTACCAGACGGTATTATACATTTCCGCAATTGATCGGAAGTGTCGACTTCAAATTTAGAAGCGTGAATAGTTTAACCACACGAAAAGCGTGAATGTTTATCGCAATAGATTGTATCGATATCGTGATAATCTGTCATTAAGAGACGTTTGACAGTTGGTCATTATTCCTTTTTTAAATACACTTGTCAGGCTATTATAACCTGTGGCGCCAGTAGGGCAGAAAGCGAAACGACCTGTGCTATAACTGAACTAATTATGCAACGAATGCCTAAGTGTTGCCAGCCTACACGCGGAGATTGTACGTTGATTAGCAACACTGTCTGCTATCGGCTTTTTTGCCACAAACAACGGTACAATTAATATTTTCCTGGCGATAGTCCGAGATTGGAAAATGGAGGCCTTTCTTTTCTCAGCAGTATAATCACCACAGCCCAATAAAAATAAATGATTTTTTTCAATACCTAAAGCTATAAACTATCATTTTTATGTTTTTTAACTTCTTAAAATTCCCAAGGTAATGAACGTTATACGCAAGTGTATTCCAAACACAACAACGAAAACCTTGTAGGAAGCAAACAAAAAAAAAGAAAACAATTGCTCTTGAGCAAGTTACTTGCGCAGTTTGATAAGCTACCGATAGGATCTATATTTTGATCGCTGTATATCGATTAAGTGTTGCATTTACGTAAGATAATAGGTTTTCGGAATATAGATCACTGCGGTGACATTTGAGGTCATTTGACGAACACACTGGAGTATTGTTTCGTCTCTAACCGACATTAGCACTTGTACAAATAAGTACATAATAAGAGGTTTTAAGATATGTATCGTAACCTGCATGGTCAGATTAAAACTAGACCGCGGAGATCTTGACCGTTACTTTATTTGAATTTGAATATGGAACTATTGTGTAACAGATGTTTTATGGCTATTATTTTATTGTTATGCGCTGAAACGGAACAGCACAGGCTGGTTTTATGTAATTGATTTTTTTTAAGTGTAGCTTAGTTTTAAAGTATCCTAGACTGCAATAAAAGTTAGCCAAGGTAAAGTTTGAACATAAACGTCCTTGCTAAATTGTATGCCTAGATCTTCGTGTAGGGAAATGAAATGGTTCAATAATTAAAAAAAAGCTAGTATTAAAATAAATATTCTTCCAAATGACGCAATATTGCTTTCATATTTCGTTATATGAGTTAAATTGCATTGTAGAGGTAAAATACTAAGGTAATGTGTCGGCGTATTTTAAAGATATGGCGAACTCGTAGATGATATACATCTTCTGTCACGACGAGATGAAGTCTTTGGGTCATATTAACAAATACTTAGATGGCATACTGGAGACACTGCAGTTATATATTAAGCACTTTGTAGGAAACATACTATGTACGTATAGTCAAAAAAGTTCGCGAGGTTTTGGGATTGTGCTTCAGGATAAGCAGAAATGGAAACAAGGATTTTTTTGGATTGGTGTTTAGGTTATAGTCAGTAGAGCCTGAAGTCAAGAAGTATGGAGGTTTATGTCTTTCAAAACTTCATAATGTTGCTGGGTCCGACTGTTATAGGCTGACCTTTGGGCTTTGATAGTTATTACACTTCTGGCAACCAGTTTTGCTTGTGGGATACTATGATACCTACCTGTTTAAGTGGGTTGGTGGGATTAGGTTAGATTATTTAGGTATTCTTCGTAATTCAGTGAGACTAGAAGCCGACACTTATCTAGTTTTGAAAAAAGTTAGCGATGCTAAAAATATGTATATATATTTTTAGCATCGCTAATCTATCATCGCTATCGCTATAAATAACAAAAAATGCGGACGTTTATAAAGTTTTTTTTCGAAGTCGGTTGAAAATAGTTTAGTATTGTGCTCATCAACTTTTGAAACGGATTGAACCAAAAAATCAAATGCAAAATTACTTATACAAATTAGGCCACTAGCAGTTTTGGGATGTCAAATTACAATGGACAGCAACATGTTTGTATGTGCTTTTGAATGCTCCTAACCATCCCGAAAATCCTAATTTCGAAGGACTCGAACTTTTTTCATTTTCATTGATATTTGTCATCATTAGGTAACTGAACAGGTATCTGGTAATATAGTTTGCAATATTGCGATATAAAAATAACCTATTACCATATCTAAAGTAATTAATGTCTTTATCAACGTATCGCCTTGATCTGCTCATTTAAGTCAAGACTCAAGTACAAAAGTAACATATAGCCAAAGCCGCGGGCATCAGAAAAACACTGCATAAACAAATAATAACAATAAAGAACTAAATGGATATAAATACTCCTTCAATGAAAACATCGGAATAAAAGTTAATAATCCCGGAGGCATAAAACTCATCTCTATTTGTCGTTCGGGCAGCTCAAGGCTTGTCATCGAGTAATCGTTTTATGTGGCAGTAATGAGCCGAGCAGCGCACGCGCATGTTACCCGCGGCGCCAACACGACCAGGGATCCTACCACCACCTCCTTTTTCAATTGTGGAAGCGAGACAGCGTGCGACACGGCGTAGAGCGACACTCTCTCTCTCTCTCTCCTACAAAGCTAGAGGCAGCTATAGACCCCCATCATTGTCTTATAAACAGCATTATTGACATACGAACATGTTTACTTTATTACACCTTTATAATTATTTTCAATTTCTTCGCACATATTTGGAAGATATCATTTCCATTTTGGAGTTTCTTATGTGACTGCAATTATGGTTATGGGACATTTATGATGGATTTTATCGTGCCTGCATTTAGCGAAGATTTTAAAATATTTTTGCCAGTATTATCCACATGGTGAGGTCGAAGTGATAAAAAATGATTTTATTGTTTTGCATTTCTTTGTGGATGATATTAATTAAAATTTTTCTCAATAATACGCACTTGGAAGAGTCACTAATTCACCGAGTTGTAAAAAAATGGGAGACTCTGAAGAAAATTGTTGTTGCTTTTAGCTAGGCGATCAGATTTATCTGGATCTTAGACTGTCATTTACGAGATTCTCATAATCCGTAATGCATTTGTGATAATTTCATCTGTTTAGCCATTAGCTTTTGAGATGAAGTTGATGACAGACGGCCAAACATGGTCTTAGTAATTCCTGAGGAACGGAATCTTGTTCACGATACAAATATATATTAAGCCTTATTTCCGATCGCTATGGAAGCAGCTGTCAGACATCTGAATATATTGCAGCGTTGACTAGTGTAGCGAAAAGCACAATTAGTTTAATATGATGCATGAGTTGTTTCGACATTTCATGAGCAAACAACACCTGTTTACGAAGCGAGTGATGTAACGACCATTATGTTTGGATCGCGGTGCATCTACTATGCGATCGCGATCTTTAGAATTCGGTCAACTATTGACGGTTGAGCTGAATAAGTTGTAGACAATGGGGTCTCCCAATAATACTATTATATGAGTTTATTTATATATGAGTTTTCAGATTGAGACCGTGCTTTCAGTAAATTTAAAACTTAATTAATAAGAGCATTTAATAAAGTTAGCACATAGACGGAAGAGAAATAATGCTCAGCAAAAAATAATAATTGGACATGAATAAAAGCAATACTTGTGATTGGCTCAAGAAAAAGATATGTAAAATATATGGTATACTTACAGACATAGAATAAAAGATTTAATTGAGAATAAATTAGTGTATTTTAATCGTTTATTTTTCTTGCCCTCCTTTTACTTCCGTTGATTTGAACTTTTTTATTTTCAGCTATAATTTAGGTTGCATTTCCAATATTCTTACGAATGTAATTTTTTCATTGTCTCCTAGATTACAGGTTGATACCTGGTCTAGGAGGCAAAGCTCAAATGTCTGTGGTTTATTTGGCTGATAACGAAACATTATTGATATTATTTGTACCTATTTGTGTTTCTTAAACGTATTCAAATTCTATACCTAGTCATTTACTTAATTTACAGCTAGTTGTGTGTAAACTTGATCTTAACGCCAAATGAATGTCTTATTCCTCGAATATAATTTATTGCTATAAAAAGTGAACTCTTGTTAAACCCTGGCCGTATTCATTCACGACTGTCGGCTACCGGTTTGCGGGCTGCAGTCATGTGATTTGTTATCTGACATCACATTCAACCATATTTACAGCCTTTCTCTCGTTACGGAAGTTATAGCTTCAAGTGTCAACTGATTGTTCTAAAGGCCGCCATGTTTTAAAGATAATAAATTAATATAAGTAGAGAAGGCGTCACCACAAACGTAGTATAGTACTTCCTCAGGCATCGTGAAGTGATGATTTGCGCAAGATGGCTGGCAGGAGCTGAATGCGAGCAGCCGAAGATAGATCTCGATGGTGTGCAATTGATGAGGCCTATTGTTCAGCAGTGGACAAATATGGGCTGATGATGATAATGATGATAAATACATATAATTTGCTGTTGTGGTAGGGAGAAGAGGACTGTATCAAACGCTACAATGACGTCCTGATAGGCCCCAAATTTAGTTATCACAATTCACAATTTTAGTGCTCTTAGAGCCTACCATGTCATAAAGTAATATTGTCGCGAATGTAGAAGAGAGATGTCACTCTAAACTGTGTATAGCGCTGTCACCTTTCCACATTCACTGCATACGTAAGGGTACGCATAAGGGTCTACTACTTTAAGATGTGGTAGACTCTTCGAAATCCTTAAAAAAATACCTGTTACATATTTAGATACAATATGCTATTTAATTTAAATTACTAATCAATTTTACTCAAGGCGATCACACATAATATATATATTGTTTCTGATATGAAAATAACAAAGGACAGTAAACCTAATAAAAACAATATGTGAAGTTTCTTAGAATTACAAATTCAATGACAATCGTATACGTTATTAGTAATTGAATTATTTGAATTATCTGCGTGGGTGTAATTTCCTCATTCTTGTGCAGACCGCTCAGTAAAAAAGGCGTAAAATCTGCTTCGGTTATTAAACCTTAAACTTTCACTATCAATTTTATTCCAAAACGACATATTTCCCTATACACGATACATGTCTGGCTTGTAACACGGGGGAGAGTGTTACTGTCATGTGTTAAGAGCAATGTATTGTGTTCTCGTATTGTTTTGTAAGAGTGCTGCTGCACTGGGTATGGATCGCGACCTTGTCTGCATTTCCCACTTGCTTCCGTTTCACTGTGACATATTTGTATTTTTTCGTACTCTTTTTATACTCGTTTTAATTTTATGGAATCTGGTTAATACATACAATTCATTTATTTTTATTTGCTGTTAATGTTAAGTCTTTTTTGTAAGGAGTTTTATTGCTCAGTTTAATGAAAACGGGATTTAAGCGTTTTAAAGGTAATTTTTGAAGGGATTTTTTAATTTGTTCTTTACTGTTATTATTAAAACGGTACCATTAGAGCATTTCAATCTGAATTAAAACTTACAATTTAAACGGCATTATTAGTAATTTAATATTGCTCATAAAATACTTCCTTCCGTGTAGGTATGCAAAACAGCTTCTGTGAAGATTTTGGTGTAATTTAATAATTTATTAAATCAAAAGCGGGCTCGTGCATATATCACGTGCTTGAGCAATATTACAACAATATTCATAAAGTTTGTGTGTCTAAGTGGTCAAAGCTAGCGCTCATGTTAATTGCAAAGTTCATAAAAAAGAACATTTTTATGAATATGACAGCTTTACCTTCCAATTTCTAATAAGTCCTGACAAGTTTTAAAAGTTCCTAAAAGAGATATCGGTAAATGTCAGGGATACGTCAAGTACACAACGTACGAAGGATAGAATGTTTATCTCTCATTTGAGCCATGCGCGTGCGACGCTTGATCCATATCTAATTGTTGCTAATCTTAAGCGTAGAGCACATGTGCAGACGCGGCTACGAAAGTTTAGAAAATTCTGTAGACAGTGGAAATTTATGAAAAGATATATTTGAAAGTTGAATACCTTATTTTCCTGGTGGGAAATGTTGAAAAGCGAAAAAGTTCCTAATTTGTAACTTACTTAGAAGTTAGTTTACGGGGGAGAACTTAGCCCAGCGGTGGGTTAGGTTAATACAAAGACTAGCTGCTTTATACGAATTTACCGGCAACGTAGATGGTGTTTTTTTTTTTGGAATTATATATAAATAAAACTAGAGAACGAGCTCCATAGAGTGCAGTGTTGATAGACCTATATCCTGGAATGAATTCAATTGTGATTAAGCTGGTTGAACTTTGCTAGTGTAGGTTGATTTGAGTTATTTTATTTCCCACGGACACGGTTCCGTTTATTCATTTGACGTCATTTTTTTATTCATTTTTATTACACCAAGTACTACTACTAATAACTAATCTAAGTATAATCGATAATTTTGTACTTCCTGCGTCTAATTTAGGTTCCGTTAAGCTTGAAATACTTCTTTTTTTATAAGAATTAAGCTAACCAAATTCTCATGTGAATATTTGAATACCAATACAGAAGTGCTAAAAAAAAAATGTGAATTAAAAAATGAATCCTGTAGAAAATTGACATTAAGCTAAGGTAACTTAGGCTAACAAGGTCGTTTTTTTTCTTTAGCCTTTTTTGCCCCATTGCATGACAAAGACCTCCCTTCGCTTTTTCTACTTTACCTGGTCTGTTGCTATTTCTATCTATTTTTTTGTGGTATGCATCCAGTTTGCATCTTGTCCTTCTTTCCATCTTATGCGGAATCCTCCTCATCGCCGCTTTTTTTATGGCGATACACACAGACATAGACATAGATACACACTTTGGCCCAGGATTGATCGGGCAAACGACATACGAGTACGTGGCCGGCCTATTCCCTATTTTAAATAGGCAGCATTTCAGAATTTAAAATGTTCTTTAGAATATGGCTGTTAATTACTTTTGAGTCATATAAAATGACTCGTTGGTCACTTGCCAAAAAGCTCCAGTATTGCACGCGTCAGCAGTTAATTTCCTGAATGATTTCTGTTGAGAATTGAACCCAAACTCACCCTACCAGTTACCGATTGTAATGGTTTTAAATGTAATTGCCTTGATACATGCAATATTAACGTTTCTATTACGTAAGTAGTAAGGTGGGTTAAGAATGTCGTGACGTCATCCCGTTGCCAAGTGCCTTTGGTGTTTTCCGAAGGTTTCGAGTGAGTGAGCTCTTGTCTTCGGTACCTTTTTAAGGCAAGGCCTTCAGAAATTCTGTTAGTTCCAGCCCTAAATATCATTCAGTTTAAAAAAAGTCCAACGAGCCTTGTAAGATAAAGTTTGTGGCTGTATAACAGCGCCTTTGCCTGTATTAAGCTTCTAAATGAGTCTTCCAATTTTAAATCTGAATGGAACTTGACAAGTGATTTAAACGCCGAAAACTAAAATTAATATTGATGTAATTTTAAATACACAAGAAACGATAAAAGACAATAAAACGAAAGAAGAACGGGGACATTTTAGGATTTGATACATCAAAAGTATATTGTAGAAAGTTTAATCCTCGATTATTGGATATTAATTTTACTTTCTTAATGAGTACACAGCCTTATCGTTTCGCTCATTGTTCATACGTCTACATCAGTCGCCATGACAGCTCGTATTACTAAAACTTATAGCTCATTTTCAATGTATCGCGCGGAAATTTACGATTATTATGTTCGAACTAAACGTTACACATTACTCTTGTCTCATGAACTTGTTGGCGTTTGCTGTAACTTTTGTTTATTGTAAATCAATTTAAGGTGAGTTTAGACGAGGCGAGTTATCGTGTGAGTTGCGATACATTGCCAGCGATGACGTATCATGGCGGACCGGCGGACAGACAGCAATGATTAGTTATATTATATTGAGTATTGCGGTCTGTCATTCTGTTTCTACCGGACTGTATCTCAAGAACCGTGATAGTAAGACAGTAAAAATTTAATTCATTTCATTGCTGTATTTGTATTGCCGCTAAAATAACAAATTAAAATACTAAAAATAGTGGCTAAGCAAAGATAGGTACGGTAATAGATTTGATGGGTGAACATATTTTTCTTTACTCTATTTATATGGCACCCGTACTACTACTACAATACCAAAAATACTCCCCGTGGCTTTGGAACGTATCTCGCTCGCGCGACATTTCTCGCGTAGTCTAAATGACCCTTTATTCGGCAAGTGACGTCTGTTACAGATTTGGCAGTATGAGACATGGCCTTTGCCATTTCCGCTCCCCTGTTAACCTTACAGTGAATTTAATACCTGTTTTTGAGTTGTCCGAGTTCGGAAATCGAATCTTCATAAAATCAAAATCAAAATCAAAATTCATTTTTTCAAATTAGGCTACTAAGTAGCACTTTTTGAAGGTCAGGTTACATTGGACAGCACCCAGTTTCGCCCACCCATCACCGCTTCCTAAGTGCTTTTGCTGTTAGAGAAGAAACGGTGCAACAAACTCCCCAGCAGCACGCTGTCATTCCAATTACAAAATTATTATTATTATTATACAGCTTTATAATAGCATATGCTTGAACTGCCTTCAATTTCTGTGTACAGATGCTTATTAAAGAATTAATCTCTTGATTCACTCACTGATTGGTTTTATAAGTATAGTCTCTTTCATAAACATTTGCACCTGTGAAATTGTCCACAAAAATGTCAAGTTACTTTTTTTCAGTGCTTGTTGATAAAGCTCCCTTGATTTTGCATATAAAAATAAAAAAATGTACGAAATGCCATAACAATTTCCATTATCCTCGATTGAGTGTTTAATGGCTTTTATCAAGTGCCGCTAATTATCAGGATGGATCATTATACTTACACCCTGAATAAAAACAGCTGAGAAATATTGATAACCGTGGTATTCATGATCAGGCTGTGATCGTGACCTGTGCCGGTACTACAATACCTCTGAAGTAAAACTATCGACGTTGCGGAAACGAGATGCCGCTCTATAAAGTATATAGCGCTCTCTCGCTTACTCCTGGGGCAATCTTACTTTAAGAGATCTGTGGTGGGCCCTACTGGTAGGAAGACCACATTCATAAAGAATTGTTTCACGTTATTGCTTATTAAATAAGGGCGAGGAATGCATAACTAAATGATTTAGGTATATTAAGAGTGTTAATCGGAAATATAGAGCTCGCTAGAAGAGTTTTGTAGACAAGAGTATTGTTTTAAGGTAGTTTCACATGACACCTTATAATGTTACTAATAGTTTCAAATAAATTACTATGGCTGGATGATTACGAAGTTACTCAAAATGTATGTATATCACTGCGTTAATAGACATAATAGTTAAACCACAGATATATGCACAAATGATTCACGGGACATGGAACTCATTTCATACTTTTTTTTCAGAAAAACGTGTTGGCGGGTTTATTCCTTTATTTAAGTAAAATAAATAAAACAAGTGGAAGGATTTGGAGCAGGCCTTTGCCCAGCAGTGGGACACAGTGGGCTAGAGAAAAAAAACAATATTTGATATAAAAATGTATCAAACATTGTTGTATTTTCCTTAGTTCAATAAAACCAACACCATTCAGATGCCGCTTCACATCGACATTAAAAGACAGACATAAAATTTAACGTCACCTATTTCCATGTATAGATCGCGGTCTGTTTCTATCTCTATATACTAGAAGTGCAAATAATGTGTTTCACGCCTTATCAGGTAAAAGCCAATCTAATAATCTTTCACTGCACGTGACCGGTATGAAGGGCGTCGGGTCAACTCTGCTGGTAGGTAGGGCTGCCTAACTCCGGTCTTTATTAGAAGTATTGGTGTCTCTTTGTCTAAGAACTCAGTTAAAAATAAAATGCGACTTGAACCTAGAGTAAACAACAATAAAGATTAACTAATTGAATATTCCAGTCGTTACTTCTATTTATTAAGTATGTGTTAGACAAAAACATACTCAAATATTGTTGACGTTTTTAAACAAAGGCGTTAGTTTAAAATAAATTCGTGACAGTACCAAATTCTACTGTTATTTACTTCCTTTGTTTTTTTTTCAGAATTGAATTTTCTTTTGCTGTGTTTGTTCTAGTACCAGGTATAAAAAAAAAGGTTTTTCGACTCCAGTAGCTTCTCTGCTTTGTAGTCGGCCTAAATTGCTATGCAATTTTTGAGCAATGAGATGTGAAAACACAAAAATCACTTTTTAGAAGAAAAAAAAAACAGTTGTATGGCAATATCAATTTTTATTTATTTTTCTTATTATGGGATACAAATGTAAATGGAAAAGAAACATACCCACTTTCTCGATACAGACCAAATACTTACCTACAAAGCAATTTGTATTATTAAGCTGAAGTTATGTAACATAATGTAACACTAACGATAGATTTAATGATAAGTGCACAGTTAACGTCAGCAGTTATTGAATTCATAAATAAAGTCTACAATCCTAACATTTAAATATTAACGACTTGACACCACAATATCATCAGTTTGTCACGCCGTTACAATTAATTTTAATTAATTGTCTCAGTTTGGATAACAGGTAACAGGTAACTATGTGGTACTTAATAGGGCCACTGGCAGATATTGATGCATAGGAAATTGACATGTTAAGAATCTTTTCTAACTAGGGGTAAAGGGTAAAACGGGAACCCTATTACCCCATTACTAAGGCCCCGTTGTCTGTCCGTCCGCCATCAGAACCTCTGAGAGGCAGTATAATATATTTTTAATATATAAAAGACTAGCTGTTGCCTGCGGGGCCGCACACTACAAATTCAAGATGATTTCGGGAACATAAAATCGGGATAAACACTATCCTGTATTAAACTATCTGTATTATAAGATTCGTCTAAATCCGTTTTTGCGTGTAAGAGGAACAAACATCTGCACATAAAAACTTGGCGTTTATAATATTAGTAGGCTGGCCTAAACCCAGTCAGCATCCCCATTTTCCCGTCAAGTATATTTCACGTGCTAATTAGTATCGGTGACAAGCAGGCCGTCTGTGGATTGTCTCGAGCTCCGCCCTCGAGCGGCGCGGCGGCGCGCAGGCGCAGCGGTGCGGACCGGCAAGGACGACCGCCACCGTCACTACACGCGGAGCTACAGTGATCGACACAGAGCAGGTAGCAAATGGAGTGATACCGTAGATTAAAAAACAAATTTAGTTGTTCATTAAAAAATAAAAAAATAATTATATATTTTACAATCACAAAAGATAGAGAGGTCTAGAAGAGAAAGAGGGAGGTCTTTGCAAAGCAGAGGGATTTAGAAAAGGCTATAGAAAAATACTTTAGTATTTACTTACTTTAGGACTTTTGGAAGAAAGATTTTGTGTTGTGTGTGATTTCCAAGACTCAGTTCAATTGTTAAATAAAAAATAGATATTAAAAAGATAGCCAAAGCAACATTTTTCAGGAAAAGTACCTTAATGTAATTCTTGAAATAAGGGTTAATCCGTCGTCGTGTGACTGTATACTGTTTATTAATCTGTGGCCTCACAACAAAAACTAACGGAACCGTATAAATACCCTGAAATAAATAACATAATTAAACAGTACAGGTAATGTTCAAATTGGTATTAAACCACACCAACATTTTACGTCGCTGGCTGTCTGGGGGCATACCACCACTTAAAGTAATACCGCTGCAGGAGTAAAAAGGACGCCGCACTACAAGGCATAGAGCGGCATCTCTTACCCACAATTGCAATACGCTCTAAAAGTTAATATTAGCCCTCATGACCTCGTCCAAACGAAATTCTTTAGAATAATGTATTAAGCCAATAAATTATCCTGAGCTAAGATCTAGATATCTGTTTTACCTAAATCAAAGAGTCACTGGCGTGATTAACAAATACGGAATGAGACCTTTAAGGTCAACCATTTGGAAATACGATTTGATTTGTATTATAACTTAGTTTTAGTTCTGATATATGGATATTTTGGGATATTTCAACATGATTAAAAAGCAATGATAAGAAAATTAAGTAGCGGGTAGGTAAAGTAGGAATTAAGACTTATTAACTTTCCTACGGAAGCAAAAGTTCTGACAAGAGTTTATTCCTGATATTTTCATAACAGCTCTTGATCTAGAAAAACACATGATTGGTGTCATAAAATCGATATGATATCAGTATGTATTGGGTTCTACATTTATGTGAACTAAAATGTGTAATTCGAAAATGTTTGAGAAATTCCAAGAAGCATTGCCTGATAGGGCTTCAATCGAATGCTTACTAATTAATTTAAAACTTCAAATTTTCTTAGCATATCGATTTATTTTATCTATGTTTATTAGACCAGTTCTCAGTTCCTTTGTTACACAAACGGATCTAATTCTGAAACGTATTCTATATCTACTTAAGTATTGCATATAAATACATTATGTAGTATTTATGTAATTAGTACGCGATTAATTGAAGTTTTGGCTCGAATTTCCAGGCCTCTAGACACCAAGTCCCCAATTCTGCTATTTACAACGGCCGATGAATGAATCTCAAGTGGATTAAATTTGAAATTATTCCTATTCTTCTTAATTTGAAATTATTTCTTCTTGAGTGTACCGTCCCATACTAAATTTTCAATTACTGTGTAGGAAAAATGGTTAAGATAATACGAAAAGTGTCGTTTTGAGCCAATATTCATTAATTCATCGGCCATTGTAAATAGCCGAATTAGGGCCCTGTGACTAACCGGGCTATCTCAAATTCTCAATCTACATGGAAAAAAATCTGATACGAAGATAGAAATCCATATGAACTATGACTTACAGTCGCTCTCAGTACCACTTCCCACTTTTACATCAAACAGGTTTAAGATCCGTAACTAAGTTCCGAGAAATAATAAACTTTAATAGTCACAGTTGCTATGTATGTACATATACATGATTAACGAGACATAGCTTTGAACTTGCGAACGAAGTAAACCTTCATTCTCGACCGCTTAGACTGCATTCCATTTGATCGCTTTTTAGAAGAAGTGCATAAATGTATAATATATTTTATGTTAATATCTATTGACTGAGAAATCAAGTGCTCTTGATATATTTTATGAACGCTGAAGAGATCAGTGTAGGAATAATGCATGGTGATATAGGCACTTAAAATAGGTGAACGAAGGCTTTTTATTTTAAATAATAGATTTCTTCCATGATTATAGCAGGTAAATCACTCTTTTGGTAACGCAAATGCTCACGTGGAAACATAGGATATCGACGTAGTAATCTTTGTTACGGCTTTCTGTGCAGGCGCGGTTTTTATCCGGGCAGTTTTCATCATAAGAAGATCCAACCAAGTGCAAGTCGGACTTACGAGTACGAGGGTTCGTGAGGGAAAACAAATAATAGAGGTCATCCATAGCAAAAGCGAATAAAACCTCCATAATTAAGTAGTTCCAGTGCCATGGAAGTTTAATTTGCTACATTTTGGCGCCAGTGACAGACTAGCTGCTAATGACTCCACCATTAACCAGTATTCTAATGTATTAAAAGCCTTTAATTTGACGTATAAGCACCGGGTATCCTGTATCCCTTGGTAGTTAAAGGATTCCAAGGCACACTTTGGCAACTACCCCGGATAAGCGAGACAGCGCTCTATGCGGCGTAGTACATAGTAGTATCTCCGTCCCTGTTCCTCAGCTACAACAGTCTTACTGCAAGACCTCTTGGTAAGGTCGCATTTTCCGTAGTCGTGATAAAGTGAACATTTTATGATTAGTTTTATTAATTGCCTTTCAATGATTAGCAATTATACAACCTCTGTGCTAGGTTGATGGATGGTGTCACGTTGTTACAAGCTCACAGCGGGATGCCCGTATATTTCACGCCTTGGTAAAAAAGAAACAATAAAATAGAACCATTTTCTTTACATTTTTTTCTCGTTACCACTTGGTAAAAAGGCTACAATAAGAAAACTGGCCTGTCGACCGTTTTGATATATGATTTATGACCTAAACCGTTTACACTTTAACTCATTTTTTTATACTTAAGCATAAAATACGTGATTTATAACAGGTAAATCAGAACAACGCATTTCTCCCTTATAAAGCTGTGCATGAAAATACACACAAATGCAAATATCAACCTTAGTCCTTTGTAATAAAGTCATTAACCAAATCATGGTAATAAAATAACTGCAAAGGGTCTTGGTAACTTGTCATGCAGGGTGTATATTAATTATCATGTACTTACAATACTTGGATCTATGTCGGTTGCCAATAATCCCCTCAATACTGTCAAAGGGTCTACATCTCCTAAAGCATCAAATTTGCTGTTGTTGAAGAGAGATGGCGTTCGCGCGTTCTTGTCTTTGTAGTGGACTGCCACGTTTCCACAACTACAATAATATTACTCTTTTTCCCTCTCTCTCTATTCTCTCTCTATTTACTTACGATTTGAAAGATGTGGTGGTAGCCCCGATGACTGATCAAGTGCAGGTTACTTATGATAGAGTCATTAAAATTCTTGTCTCTCAATAAACAATGGATACTGAGGCTTTATACAGACTTAGAAAAGTATACGGACTTCTTAGAGTTATTTTAACTCGTGACAATGAAGTCAAGTATTATTTTATATTGAAAATGTTGCCGGTGATGTTTAAATAAGATTATAAGAAAGAAAAAATGCTGTTATCTCAGGAACTACTGGTTTTAGCCTATAAACAATCACGCTGCGACTAATAGGAGCGAAGATACAATGGAAAATGTGGAAAAAACAGGGCAGATATAAATGATAACTTATATCTTCTAACCACGCTGACGAAGTCGCAGGCAACAGGTAGTTTTATAATAAAGAGATGATCAGTCAATTTAAATTTCGGACCTTCTTTATAAGACCTAATCTCAACATGCTGCATGTTCTTCGAGTATTTATGTTTGATATGGGAAACTATCTTATCTTGTTTCTATATCTATGCTATCTCAACGTGGTAGTAATCTTGCCCTCGTTGCCGTCTGGGCTTAGACTATAGATAAGGGAGAAAAATCCGGGTTTTATCCGGTAAGAGTAGAGCACACCCCTTTGCCTTCACCAACATCAAAGAAGTCCTTGTAGTTTTTAAAAAAAGAAATATGTTGTACTATGTGCCAATGGTTACAAACTCTTGGTTATAAGCAATCACACTCCTAAGTCAAATCATATACTTACCTCCAGCCTTTATCTTGATAACTACGAATCAATTTATTTAACAAGTAATGATATTAAAAGAAACAAATGATTGCGATACGTTCGGTTATTCGGTGGAACAAGAATTCTGACATTGAGTCCGTTGCTAGGCAACGTATAAACGAAATACCAAAAGTGATTGGTAGAATTCCTTACGGTACAATGTTCAATAAAAACTACAGCTGTATGGTTATATGCCAATTATTTTATACACGTAAGTACGCTATTATTTTGGAAAATTACCTTAAACATTGTAAGCTGCTTTTTTCGCTAAGCTCATTCATGGATTTAATTTATGGTAAAAAACTAATTGAGAAACGTAATATCGATTAAAAATCGTACAAAAATGAAATTGATAGTAAATGGAAAATTACACTTTATTTTAAGTATTTTTCAATTGTAAACATTAATGTATAGATATATATTTAATTTTAAAATGAAATCAATACAAAAATGTTATTCTTACCGACCAAAAATTCTATACTGTCTTCTTACAGAAAGGAACATTTAATAAACTTTCAGACTCAACTATACAATTTTCACTTTAAAAAAACATACGTTCGCGGTTATACTTCGGTGTAACAGTAGATCGCCAACGCAACTTGAACTTGAGGGCAGAGAGTTATGGAATGTCAATCGCCTTCTAAAAGAGTCAAGTGTGAAAGGCAATCCGTTTGCTTACCGATCGCTACCGACCGCTCGTAGGCTGTTATCTTCTAGATATAGATATGGATAACGTAGGAAATTGAATAATTACTTTTTATTACACGTTTATGTCCTTTGAATGTGGGCTAGGAGCAATTGCGATGTTTATAATGGATACAAGGAAAATGCGCTGCAATTGAATACCTGTAAATAAGTAGGTGATTGTATTTTTTCTTTTTATTCGATATAAGGAGGTTATTGCGTCTGTTTTTCATAGAGGCTTTCTTAATTTGTTTTATGATGGGGGTTTGAAATCTAAACTTTGTAAGTGCTTTATGGCCTTCTTATTTATGAGATACAGTTGTTTTAAAAGCGAAATTGAAGCGATCAGCAGTTTTATTAGAGAAAATGTAGTCCCGCACTAAGGGATTTTCCTTCCTTATATCGTGGGGATTTTCACAAAAGTTCAAACATGTATCAACACACAAGTCTCAGAAAAAGTATTGAATTGGATCACGCTAAAGTGGGGATTTAGACATATATTACTATCGAAATATATAGGTGCATGTAGAATCTTTGCGTATTTATTTATTTGATCACGAAACAACTTTTATTACTATTTGTGCACAAATTACAAAGTACACCGGAAACAAAAACGATTATTTCTTAAATCAAATTAGCCTAATTAAATTCATAAACATTAAATCAATACTTTACCTTTAGACACACCTCGGCAAATATTCATAACATATTCTGAGACAGATGCAAATTATTATAAAGGTCAATTTTGATTGGTCACAATGGTTTCCAAAGTAGTTGGACAACTGGACGAAGGTACAGTTATGAAAAAAAAACAGTGAATAATTTTAGAGAAATATTGTTGCGTCAAAAGTAACCTTACGTAGTGATCTGTACAGATCTGTTTAATATTGACATCAAGAGACACCTAAACTTGACAGATCAATCGCAGCCTAAAATGCACTACAAATACTTGGATTCTATCGTCAATTCAGAACGGGACGGAACACTCGGTCAATACAATGAATTAATTAAAGTCAAACTTAACCCAATTGCCATTAAATCAACAGTCGTTGTAAGTAGCGAAATTAGCCCTCTTGTGACTAACTTCTTATTTTAAATACAGTTTGACTTATTTGTTTAGACTTTCAATCCAACAAACTCATTTAATTGTTTTCGTAACTGCGTTCAAAGTCTTTTGTTGCGGACAGTACTTAAGTAGCGGTTTTCTAATTCAAGGAGCCAAATAAAATTATAGGGGAGCGCACTTATATAAACATTGAATGATTTATTGTGTAGGCTGAACGTTGCGTAAGTACCTGCGAAGATTTATGTGTTTTGTGCGTATGGTTTTAAGCTTACGGCGATTTACAATGACTTTAATGGGTATATTATTATTGTTTTTATAATGCTACCAAATTGAGTTATCACTTTTATTAATTGTTTTGAATGTAGACGTTTTAAGTTTTGTAGATCGTCAGATGTTTTTGCATAGTCGACGCAAAACAGTAGCGGCTATAGCGAAAATAAAAAATAAAGATCAATTATAAACAGTTGAATAAAACGATTACCTATATATGGCTTTGAGTGGAAATAAGTTTCTGCTCGTAAAAAGTAGAGCATATTTAATTTCATGATCTAAGGGTACTTGTCCACCTTGCACGTAGGACGAGCAGAAAGTCACGAGATTTAAAAATAAACCAGTCTCTAGGTAGGTCAGGCAGACATTGAATGGACCGATTTAACGAATACGTTAATTTAATTAACTCTGCATTAATTAATACGCCGACGGCGAAAGTATGTAGAGTCGAAATTTAATAGTTGTTAAGTGAAAAAATTTGCCTTTTTGCTACTGATGAGTTGCCTTTCCATATACAAAATTGGTATATTGGATTAAAATCAAATAACAATTCATGTAAGTATATTTTATACAAGTCAAGGCCTGCACAATGCACGTAAGTTTGATATAATACTGTCTCAAAGTAAGGGACCTGCAGACAAAGTACTCGGTAGAGTTCGGGCTACGCTCGGGCAGTCTTAGTTGTTAAAAAAAGCGGGATACTTTACTTGGTTTTTTTCTTTTGAAACTAGACCGCACACCAGCATCTTTAAAAAAATATTGTCGCAGGTCCCCAATACTGCTATTTACAATGGCCGATGAATGAATGGAAGTTGAATTAAAATGACACTATTCGAATTTTCCTAAGCATTTTTTCAAACTTGGGACGGGTTGGAACCCTTACGGTCAATACATAGAATTTCCAAATATTGTTTCGGCTAAATTCTTAGAAGAATACTAATATTGACAAATTTAATCCAATTTGTCTTGACGACTTCCGTGGTCGAGTGGCGTACACACCGGTTTCAAGGTGTCGCTAGCTCTGAGGTCCCGGGTTCGTTCCCCGGTCGGGACAATGTGAAAATTCACATTTCTACATTGTCTCAAGTCTGGGTGTTTGTGGTACCTTCGTTGTATCTGAATTCTATAACACAAGTGCTTAAGCAACTTACATCAGAACAATGTATGTGATGTTGTCCGCATTTATTATTATAATTTCCATTCATTCATCGTCCATTGTAAATAGAAGAATCGGGGCCCAGATGCGAAAACGAAACAGCGCACTACACACGGTAGAGCAACGTCTCTCTTCCACAACTGCAACATTCATACTTTGAGATGTTGGCAGTCCTGAGATAATCCTAAAGTGCATATCTTTATGATTTAGTGTTTCATTTGATCATGTTTAAGGCAACGCTTTCAGATCGTATTGCAACACTATTCTTATTCTGATAGGTCGTAGGCCCATCCCATGATAACACAGCAGTAATGGTAAAACGCGAGAGTATTTTGATCTATGGGAATGGATATTATCAGGTATAAAACAAAAGAATGTTAAAACAAAAGTGGAGAGAATTATAGTCCTTTTGTACAATGACACTATTGAGTTTTGTTTACAGTGACATGGTAAATAGGGATGTAATATAGTAGATAAGTAGTTGTGTATCAGCGTGGGCGACTGAGTGCAATGTATGTATACAAAAAAAGTATTTTAAAGTATAAGACAACTGATTTTGATTTCCTTGCCCATTTGATTGGTACTATGTCGCAATGTCGCATACTAAAACTAAACATCTTTGTATAGTACAGTCCGCTATAAAAAAGAGGCATGTGACAAATTATTCTTAAAAAAAAACAAAAACAAACCGTACGTTTTACAAACATACAAATCACATACACATGGCAAATTCGTTGGCCACATTTGATCTAAGTCGTGCATTTTTAGTGCGGCGACCAATTAGTTGCGCTGAATAAATGATATGAACTCCGATAAGACAAGACACATGACGAATATTTAGAATTAGAACTTCGAGTGGTATAGGTTACCATGAAAGCCTCTGTGCGGGACGTGTCGCGGGTTCAATCCCGGCGGAGGACTAGCGTTTGTTTAGTCCACGAATGCTTGACTTAAGTCTGGGTGTTTTATGCACGTGATTTGAATGCTTGTGGAACAATAATTCGCGTAATTTATATGATAATTATATTTACATTTTCATTTATATATTTTTTAAGGTTATATGCTTTTAATAAACTACAAAGTATTGATATTTTATATACCTTTACCAATTATATCTACATAATAAATAATATTTCAGTCTCATGCAAATCTATTGATTGAATCAACCTTATAAAAATTACGCAGTTCTGCTACCGAGTTCAGAGTAGTTTTCATAGGTGTGCCATTTAATTAATTGCTGTTATGATTATAAATTACCTATTTGGTAAGCTAGTAGCTTGGTTACAGATACATATGATAAAGATATAGACTTGCAAATGAGGTGTGAAATAAAATGACATCTCAATTACCACAATCTGTTATTATTTTACAATAACTCTGCGGTTGAAAGTAGGTAATTTATTTTTAAAACGTTCACATGTTGAATGGCAATCAATACATATAATAAATATTGTAAAGTAATTACAGACAGCAGACATAATGAGTTATTAAAATAATACAATTACGTCTCGTTGATTTTCTAATTGATAGTGTTTAGTGATTTATGACGATTGTAATGTTGACGCCATGCTTTGGGGGACTTAAGGACAAGTTGTGTAACCTGTATTAGCGTTGTATAAATAGGTTTATGTACTATCTTCAAAATAAATGTTTCTTAAGTAATTCTGAAATTAAAAATATTTTTATGAGTTCTAAAATATCAGAAAATTATATTTATCCTGGCTACATGATTTGGCTTGGTTAACCCAACTCCTGTGGAAACATACAATATTTCCAAATTTTTCTACAACCATTTCATATAATGATTGTCCGAACATTTCTTTTTTATATGGTGTCAGGAGCAACTAGATCATGTAAACAAATCCGACATAATTGAGGCATGCGTGTGGCTCGGACGTGGCGAAGGTTAATACACATTACCGACCAATTACTAATTTATTGGGACGGAAGATATATGGCCGGCCAGCCCGCAGTACTTGTAATTATGACGACTTAGATTGGGCGAGGCCGCATTTTTAATTAAACCTCTATGTACAATTATTTCGACGAACGCCCCACGGCGATACATTTATTGACTCTACACTCGTAAACGCGAATTGAATGATTGGAATAACGATTATTAGTAGGCGCCCGTGATTATAGGGTCCTTATCTTAAAATTTAATTACCAGAAATCTTAGTATTGCCGGAAATTTTGCGGCAATCATAATATCCTCGAGCAAATTATATGTAAAGTAAAAAATACAGGTATTACGTTTTAAGTGATGTCCTCCCACGCAGACGGTGGCAGAATCGTTAATAATTTCCTTAAAAGCTGGGAGTATTTTGTAGGCAATTGGAGAAATTGACAAAATTATAATATTTAAGTTTTATAAACCCAAAGTTTGGGTTTAACAAGGTCCGATGATACTTATTTACAGATGGCCGATGTCGAATCATTAATATGTTTCTCAATGTAATTTAAGACAATGTAATGTATGGCATTACTGTCGCGACTGTTGTATGAGAGATATTTCATCGTTCCATGAATAATGAGGATGTTGGGATGTCTCGATAAATCTTATTATTGTCCATGTAGGGGTCGCGACAGACCGAGTGTTGTGATCGACATTGTACTGATGTTGAACTACGAAAACTTGTACATTACCATTTATTGTCTTATGTCAATCAGGCACTTTAAGACAGATGTACAGCCTTATATGGCAAGTTAATGATAGATGTTGTAAAGAGAGCATGATAATACAGTAAAAGGATGCCGATGTTAAATGTTCGATACACTTCTGTAGATACAAAATCTTAGATTAATATTGCATTTTATAAGTTTACAAGTAACTAGAAAAAATTGCCCTATACGGAACTTCCAAAAAAAAAATCGTCAAAAACTTGTCAGACAAAATAAACAAAACCTAAATTCTAAAGCGATACAAGTTTCGCACATCTGTTGCAAAATACACAACACTAAAGGTCTGTGTCAGGTTCAGAAAGCAGATAAAAATCTCAGTCTGACCGACTTAAGTATTTAATTTCAACAATAAAACACAGACTTGGCAATGGCTTTTGATAAAGCCGTAATTTTATATGAAAATACAACTCTACAACTTTGGTGAGAACATTGCGTCGTCTCGCATATTTTTGCTGAGATTACGATCGACGCCCGTAAGCGATCGCGTTAATTCGATTTAATATGTATTTAATCTAAGTTTATGGACCTGGCCTGAAGGTGAAGTATTATGGTGAATTATGACGCGATTTATTATGATTTAATAAAGCGGTCACGTGTTTCATGTCATGATGTAATGTGCTGTTTAGGTGAAAGTGTTTTGTATTTATTCTAGAAGTGTTTATTGCTCCAAAATAAAATCACTTTAAATTAGAGGTAAATTTTACTTATTAACGTTTTTGATTTGATGCAAAAAAGCTAACTAGATTGAGTATTCATTTGCGCTTTATCTTTCGTTAAAAACGTGACTTTAAATAACACCCTGTATACTATTACAAAGAACTGTCATGACTGTCATGAGTAGTAGGACAACGTCCTTGCAGCGTGCAGGGCGGCACCAAATGTAGAACTAGAAATATGCCATAATAGTTTCATATAAAAATAATACCGAATATACAGTCGAACTAGGAAATACATGAGACAATTTGAATACAATGGATATTAAGACAATAATCGTGTCTCGACTCTTGAAAGTATTTGGAAGTTTGCCGCCGAGTCGCACGCCGCGGCCCGCTTGCCTCATATCATATGTTAATTATTTGTTTCACACTAAAAACGCATTTATTTTTTTTCATATTTCGGTAATTGACGCCGCTGCCTAGTGTCCGGTTTGCGAAAACACATAATTAGTTATAGTCATTACTTTTTATTATATAGATATAAAATAGCATTACAAAGGTGCGTGAAAGTATCACGTGTCGCCGTTATAGGTGTGATAGCAAGCGAGCTTCTGGTTACAGGCATTGCCTTCAGGTAACAGTAGTACGATGTGTTGAAACTCATATTTGCTAGTGCGGTCAGCTTTTGGTGTGGGACGCGACATGCGTCCTTGCACCATCCCATGTTCTAAGTTCAGCTTTCTCGCCGGATACTGCTGCTGGAGTCGCGGAAGTTTATAATAACCTTATTGGTAATTATATTTTTGAGCCGTTTGGGATTTAAACGTGACGGACGCGCTTCCCTTCTTCTGCGAGTCCGTCACGTCCCAGACAGAGGCAGTGAAGTACACAAGGGAGGACGATCCGTACGCGCCCCAAAGAAGTCTATTTGTAACGATGACGCATGCGCAAATTTTTGCACCCAAACTAGGTTCTTGACGACAAGCACATTGAGTTTGATGTCTATTTGAAGGCTCCCCGACGGGGAACCACATCTCGTGCAGCGGTTGTCAACACGTCAACTTACAAAACTCGAAAAACACGATAGGAAGCGGCCGATGTTGCCCCTTTGTCAGTGCATGATACATGCATACCTTTCGTTTCCGATGTAGACTCTATTGGAAAATGTTCAGAGAATGCTGTGAGTGCCGATTATATTATAATTATATCACTACAACGAAAACACATTCGTCCGTCACAGATTTGGAACAACAACATCATCATATATAAAATATGATTTTACGTCATCATGTGACAGATTACAAACAACGGCCAGTAAGGGCCTATAAGTATTATGCAACCTCCAACAGACTCTGACTCTGAGTCCTCCTCGGATTCCACCTCCAGAACAAAACAGCAGAATCGAGAAGACTGCGTGAGTTGTCGTAGCATTAGTTAAAAACAAGTTCCATAAAAGATTCCACTCAAAAATTACCTGTCATAAAAATGTTGACATTGGCTTATCATGGATCATACTGAAAAAAAAAATAAGTCTGGTCTTACGCTTAACAAGCGTAAAGTTTATTTAGAGAAAAGATAAAATCATCATTAAGATAAGATCAAATGTAAAATGATTGACTTTTCCTACTGGAGGACAAATGATTTGTTGCGTTATTTCCTCACTGCTATCAGACGGCTTACCACCGCCTCTTAGTAGTAAGACCGTTGCAGTGATGGAAAAGGATGCCGTTATATGCCGCGTAGTGGTCTCTCTTGCTTATACATTAGCTTTGGTAGGCGCTCCGATGTTTCTATTGGTTACTTACTAGTATCAGTAAACCATCTTGTTTCGAAGGAGCCAAAGTGGTGTTCAAGGTGGTAACCGATTTATTTGATTTATAAGTCTCTTAAGTTTAGTTTCTAGGCTGTAAATTAACAATAAATTTAAGGAAATGCACTAAATTGCGTTTCTGTTTTATTTTTTTTATAGAAAAATGTGCGCACCGCCACGGCACCTGAAGTTCTTAAATATCAAGTATTTAAGAACTTCAGGTGCCGCGGCGGTGTGTGACTTAAGCACAAGCGCCAAAAGCGACCACTTCTCACATATTTTTTTTCATTTCTTGCCATTAACACCTTGTCTAACTAAGATCGATTCCAATGAAACTCCTAATGAAATGAATTTGTAAACTGAACACCTATGAAATTGCAAACTATCAGTAGTGCATAAGTTTTTAATAAAAGTTCGTAACACAAACATTCCAACAAATATGTAAACAATTTCCATTTATACTCTATTACATACACAATACTGACAACACCTAAGCATACATTTAGTTTAGCATAATCCTTTAAACAGTCTTTACCAGACCGCTCACTGCGTCGGCTTAACAAACACAATAATATGGTAATTACCAAGATTTACGGCTCGTTATCTAATTTGGTGGTGCATTAGCTCGCTAGATCACGACTTGCGGCTTACCGAGCGTTGAAAGAATTTAATTCGGCTGGTTTATTTGATAAATAGTGGAGTGAACATTGATCTTGTCAATGAAACTGTTGATAGCATTGTGTATTGGTGAATGCGCATTATAGTCACCTGTGAGTTTATTATGAGGTGTTATTGGAGGAGACTTGATGTTGGGAAAGGAATATATTGCACTTGAGACATCAGCAATTGACTTTTTAGGATCTTAAAATAAAAAAGCTTTGACGCAGTCAGTTTGGGGCAGAACAGACAATTTTGTTCGAATGAAAAATACTCGCATATTCAATACTTAGTTCCTCCCTTATTCCTAAACAGCTTAGAATACTAAAAAGGTGATAAATCAGAATTTAATAAACCTAATTTCCCGTTAAATCATTTTGTTAACACCTAAACTGTCAGCACTGCCTTGATTGTGTTTGAAAGGTAGTAAACCCGGACACGGGCCGCACACTAACACAAAATTATATGTAAACAAATTATGAACACCATTTGCACCACATTTTGAACGCGCATAAATGCTTATATGGGGGCAAATGATCAACCCTGAGGAATGATTTCTACACAATTGCTGTTGATATCAAACAAAAATCTGATGAATTAATAACCTCCTTCATTCGTGAAGTCGGATAAAAATATCGCAACTCACGGTCGTGTCAAGGTTGTCGTGAAAAGATTTTTTCTGTGGACCCGCCAATGTTTCTCCATTTACTTGCGGTTGGCACTATTGCTTTATTTCCCGGTTCCGGTCGTTACACTTACCAGTAACTAGTTCCTTCGGATATCTTAATGTGATCTGGTAACGCAATGTCAGTGATTGAATACTAAAGTGTTATCTGTTGCGTATCTTGTCTTTTAAAACTAGGCTTTTCTCAAGCCAGGTCGGTTCCAGTTTTTACTAATTCCGTCTTATACTACCACTACGACCGGCCTCTCTAGCTAAGTACCTTATATTTCTGCAATAGATATAGTCATTTCGACCCGATGAGTTCGCTTTGCCTCGAGTTCGATCCCTGCGTAGGACAAGCATTTCTGTGATCCACGAATGCTTGTCCCAGGTCTGGTTGTCTTGACTGTGGATATGACGAGGATAATTGTGAAATCGGATTAAACTCCTTACTCTCTAATGTATAACAATAAAATTTCGATTCCTTTTGGCGATTTTGACTTGCCATCTGCATACTTTAGAGAATATTATCTCACAGCTGACTATTGTTGAATTTTGCTTAGCTGACCTCTACAGCCCTACACACAAACTTTACCAGGTAATCCAGTAACCCTCAGTAAGACTGGTTGTCGGAACTACAATTTTGATAACGTTAATTGAATGATACTTAATAACGGTGACTCATTGGGCGCAATTCGAATTTTATGTTTTGATTAATATAATGTGTTCAAACAAGCCATGAGCTGCAAGCATGTCCGAGCTCTGTAATTACTTGAGCACGACTAGTTTGTATGAAGGAATGTTGAATATTTTTACTTTTATTTTTGTGGCTAAGGCCTTCCTGATAAAGCTTAACACGTGGTCTTTGGCCTTGGGATATTTGTGTTCATAAGACTGTATATGTAGGTGTGGCCTGGTTACCATTCCCTTAATTTTTGATGGATTGCTCATTGTAGACAAAGCAAGATAATTAACTTTTGTATAGTGTCATGTTATCCTGGTGCCTTCGCCCTGCACCTGTCCTCCACCTCAAACATCGTCAATGCAAAAGGATTTAATAATCTAAAAAGTGAAATTTTGAAGGGTAAACTTGTATCCGTGTAATCAATTTCGGACGTTAATCAATCAAGCAGCACTCAAGTAATCGTTATTAGAACCAGCAATTTAAGCGACTCCACAAATCTAAATACCGTAACGATATGGACGAATGTCGGTCGTAAGAATTAAACTGCAACAGCTAATGAATGTAATGTTGCCCAACACCGGCATTCCGTCATTAAGACATTGTGTTTATGTATGTACGGACATTTGCATAGTTAGACAATTTTCAGCTTTACCACCTGCGCTAATGATATCACCAAGACCACACCAACACTAATAACGCGGACAATAATTAAACAGATAGATAATACTGTTCTTGGATTAGTGCACTGGGTTGCTATTTGATGGAGGGAAATATTGAAGTGGCCCAGCAGTTCTTTGACCGGATTATTAGGTTCGTAGTTTTAAGTTCGAACCCGGTCTAGTTACAATGTTATTTTTTTAAAGATTTTGGTCTCGTAGTGGACAAATGGAAGTGTTGAAATAACTTAAACTTTTAATACTTGAAATTATTAAACAAAACCAATGTTAATCTTGAATAGCGTTCACAATGACAGCAAAAAATCCTTAATGAATATTCCTTCAGAAAACGCTGCTCTGGCAACCTTTCCATGGGAAACCTTCTTCAGGAACCGTCTTCCTGGAAAACCAACTTAAAGAACCAACCTTTCTTGTAATTTCTTCCGGACAAACTGATCCCAACTAAGATAAGGAACTTTGCAAAAAAAAGGTTTTTTATAAAGAATTTTCCACAGACGTCGTATCCACGTTTTTCTTCTTTTACCAATAAATAAAACCCTGTTTATAATTCGATGCTTTTTATTTTATGTTCACTTTATACAAGTATATCTAAGTAATTAAGCAATGGCAAGTAATTGTCGAGTCATAAAACTTATCTAACGTTACTTCTAAAACATACCATTTACAGTATCAATAGTTCAATTGGGATACTACAATTATTAAAAATAAATACCTAAACATTTATAAACAACGATATGTGTTGAGAATTATAAAACAAAATACATATAAAAATACAGATTCATAATTAAAACATAGTATTTATAAACTTTATTATGTCATAGCCTTATTAAGTTCACTCACTCAATACAAATAAATTACACTCACATCAAAAGTATCCTAGGTTAGTTACATGGAAATGTACAAGTCTTAATCATTTACTCGGTGGAAAGTCTAGTGTTGTGTATGTAGGGCGAGTGCGGGGGACGGGCGGGCGGCGCGGGCGGGGGTGGGTCTTCCCACCTTCCGCTGCTGAGCTGATGGAAGCCTCGCCTTCTTCCGGGAGGTATGGAGTCCGGGGACTCAGCACTAGAGCCTTGTACGACGAGTGGGAGTCCGCGATGCTCCTGCCATCCCCCTCATCCCGGCGAGACATTTCAGAGAACGGGGACACGGATCGTTTTTCTATCCCGCTCGGTCCCGGTGTTTCTTCTTTAGGTTTGAGCTCGTAAGCGTTTTCCTCTTTTCTCTTTGGCTCTGCGTCTTTCTTAAACTTCGTCTGTCTCTCTATTATTTCAGCTGTCGTTAAATCTGAGCCTTGCATGTCAGTCTCTAGAGGTGGCGCGGATAGCCAAGGGCGTGAAGAGTTCGTTCCGCACCAACGTTCCTCGTTTTCACTCGCGTCGCCTAACAGGCCGAGTTTTTCTAAGTTCTGCAGGAGCAGATTCTCGCTGGAACTGGCAGCTCTCATCTCTGTCTTCGACTCTTCGGCTAGTAGAAGTTCTGCTAGCGGCGGAGCTAAACCAAGTCCTATGTTTCTCTCATGGTAGACCTCAGAAATGGTGGGCGTAAGTTCTCCACTCATGTGTCTAACTTGAGCCATGGAGTCGCGACTACTTGTTCCCATTTTAGGTCTCGGTGCACGCTTGGAAGTTGATGGCTGAGCAATCGCTGGCTCGGTTTTTTCTTCTTCTGATCTTCGAGGCTGAGCTGAGGCTAAATCGTAGAAGGCATCTAAGTACCTCGCGTGGGCGTGTTCAGGTCTCCTACGTAGAACAGTATCATGACCCGAGCTTTCCCAATCTGAGTCATCGGATGGTGGTCTCCTAGTGTATAGAGTCCTGATCTTGGTTTGGTGTGCGAGTGCGAGTGAGACGTCTCGTGGTGGGGCTGAGGTGGGCGCTGGTGGAGCCGCTGGTGGGGATGGTGTAAAGGCAGCGTCACTCTCCCCGCGGTAGCGTGGCGGTGGTGGCGCAGGCGGCGGGGCCGTGCGGCCGTCTGGTTCCCCACGTCCCACCTCAGTTGAGGCGGTGGACCCTCTCACGTACATCGTGAAAGCACCTCCGCATGAGCCCAGCGGCAGTGGCGGTGGTGGTACTGAAGATACGCTCTCTTCTGTAATGGAAAGTGTTATTGTAATGTAGAAACGGGTGGCAAGATTTTACGTATTAGTGTGGACGAAGTAGAGTTCCTTCGTAGTTATTAATATGTTTTTGAGTCAAACGTTTTGATTAAACATTTGGCATAAATATTAATTCCTACAAGTTGTAAAAATAAACTTACGTCGATGTTGCCTCGGGGGTGGTTCCCCATCAGAATGAGGTTCTAAGTCACCATCATCGATGGATGCCAGTGATTCAACGCTTGAACTGGACTCTAAACTCAAACTCCTTGGGGCTTCTTGGGTATCTGTTAATAAAATAAATATAAATTAGCGGTTATATTTGGTGAAGACTAGTAAAGTGTTTCTACTAATATGGAAATTGGTGCGACAAAATGTCCAAAAATACTTAATGCTCCAAACTTACCGAACAAAGCCAGTAGGGCTTGCAGCACGAACTGTATGTGTCTCCTATTGGCCGCCTTGCCCGTGCGCAGCGTCACCTCGTCCTGCCCCACCTCGGCCAGGTCGAAGCCGAGCGACGCAAGCAGCTCGTGGCAGCCGTTCACACGCCATAACCTGAGGGATGAGATTGGAATTATGTTTAGTGGTTGACTATGGTAAATATTATAAATCTTTGCTTAGAAAATAATTGTTGTCACTGCTGTGGAAGAGCTACTGCATTAGCAAACATGTTACCTTTTTATTTATTTTTTTGATGAAATATACCTAGTGCTTTTAATAATTTGATGCCGCTTGATGAAAAACTTTCTGCAGTGATTTTTTGCAATTTAAAGATTTAAACCTACCAAGAAACATACAGTTTTACAACATGTAGAGATAATAAAAAAAAATGTGCAATTAGTAGAATCACAGGAGAAATTCTTAATCTTTTAGAATGACGCATAAAAGTGGTATAAAAACATTAGATATAAACCCATACCTGACGTTAACAGCAACTTCAATAATATCGGTGTCGGAGTTCTTAACGGAAAACTGCGAGATGACGGACCGGATGACACCGATGATGTCGTCCGCCACGTCGCCGTTCGATATCAACTTCGATAGCGCTTGCAGTGTCGTTGATGTTAGACCTGTAGGTTTATTTCAGTTATAAACATGTAGGATTTATCGAGGTTTAGGGGAATAGTAATTAATGGCGGATGATGGTAATCAAATGGAAAGGCGATGATATAAAAATAGGCTGTGGCGGACTTTGGATAAACATAGTTTTATTTTTGCCTTTCGCCGTGCGGACATTAAAGTTCTTTAGCTTAAGCTCGATGCACAATATTGACAAATGTTGCTGCTGTGTAAATAAGACCTGTTGTACACTAAGTATATGTGCTTTAAGCTTAAAGTTTTTTTTTTACTCTGTTGTGGTGTACTTACCTAGAAGAGCTTGTAAGCTAGCCGAGCATTGTGTCAGTCTTTCCTCGGGATCACTTTGCGGGAAGAATACGCTGGAGGGGATACCATTTGCTGCTGGTTCGAACCTATGGGTATTATCATTTAATTAGATATCTGTTCCACTTTTTCCAGTACCCTAAGTAAAGTCGAAATTATGCGGAGGCAGAAATTCACCAAGTATGGTACTCAATGCTTACACTGAATTTATTATACCATATGTATTTTTATTTATAAAGTTCTTAATATTTAAACCAAATGAATACGTCTTTTAAGTTGTTAGTTTCATCATCTCCAGTCTTTTGCTTGGCCTGTTTTTTCCTTAAATCCTATTATTTTGTCTGATCCTTACCTGAATCCTACACTCATGAGCAGTTCCCGCCAGCCGTTTATCATGCCAGCCTTGTTCTCGATGCTCTTCTGCGTGGTGTACATCGCATTCTTCTGCCCCCTCACTATCCTCTGAAGGGACTTCTCTACTAAGTGCAAGCATACTCGCAGCGCGTCCCTGGGAATATGAAAGAAGTTTGTAAAAGTTTGTTAAAACTATTTTGGTTTTGGAGGAAAGAAACGGCTTCCGCTATATGGTTATTAGTCCAATTAGCACCTTGTGTTTTTGGGGCTTTCCCAATATGTAACTGGAGTAAGACGGAAAATGTAAAAATGAATAATGTCAATCAACTAAGACGCTGGGTGAACTTAAACTGTAGTTTTTGAAAATGTAGAACTTTCTCATATTCTCCAACCATTTAAGTATAACCTCGTGTTTTTGTAGCGACAATTAAGAATAACAGCAGGCAGATCTGCACTCTCTTAGTAGTCTTTCCTCCTCCTTTCCCCTTTAAGTAGTCTATAATTTTTTTCCCGATCTTTGACTTCTCGAATTATAAAGTTGTTTATGTTCTTCTTACCTGCACTTATCAGGCGAGGCGAGCAGCTCGCATAGCGCCTGTCCCATGAGCGCGACCTTGTTGCTGAGGCGCACGTTGGCTCCGACCAGCACGAGCCCCGCCCAGTGCGCCGGGTGCGCGAAGTGCTTCGTGTGACGGACTGTCTGCATGGCATCGCCGAGGGCCCTGGAGGAGATGGGGTGATCGGTTTGTGGAGAATGGATGGAAAAGTTAAGTTGAAATGGAATGAAATACAGATTGGAGAGTGATAATTCAAAGGACAGTTGGTGTACAAGGTTGTCAGAAATTCATTTGCAAGATATATATTGATGAAAGGGTAAAAATGTGCGCCTTAACGGGTTATCTTATCTTCATAGCTTAGTTATGTTATGTGTCCGTTACCTATGTTATGGTAAAACTAATAATAGCATTGCCAAAGTTATTTTTTCTTGACAAATACTTATGATGCATCTTTTACATATCTGACCTCATGAGATTGCGAGCTTATTTAAAACTATATGATCTAAGATGTATGGGGACTAGTATACTTTAGGCCGAGTCTCCTAGAAATGTGACCTATGTTGTGCTTACTTGGCGACGCGGCTGCCTTGCAGCAGCGCGGAGTAGAGCGCGCGGTAGAGGATCTTGGTGGGCGTGTCCTGTGGAGCGGGCCACAACGCCAGAAGAACGGCGTGAGCGCCCGCCGCCAGCAGCGCACGACACAGCGCTGAGACACCTTCACCAGCTGCTCGGACTCCGGCCCCACCTTCCTCAGCTCCAGAGCCACGGAGTGCTGCGCTTGACGGCGCACATGATATAACCACCTATGAAATACATTCATGTTTAGTAAATGTAATCTTTATGCTCTTTAAAGTTATCGGGAAGTTTGAATAATAGAAGAAAAGAAGGCTGATTCTGAAAAAGTCTCTTTTGAGATTAGGACAAAAGAAGCTGATACGGGCTCTGAGTGAGTCAAGAGTCGGTTTGGTGTATGATATACTATAATGTCACAGAAATAACAATTCCGTAGCGAATTTGTTTTACATACTCGAATATGGCTGCAGCAAACCTGGCTGTTACATTTTTTTACATATTTAAATCTTTAAGTAATACTTTTAAATCAAAGAAAAAACAAAAACAAATAGCATACCAGTCTAGCTGTGATCTTCAAGTTCATGATTTCCGATGCGGTCAGCATAAACTCTGAGGCTGGTGGCAGCTCTTCATTGCTGGGAGGCAGTTCCGAATCTGTAGCGAAAAGGGGCACTTGAGAAAACAATCGATCCAAATATAAAACCTCTGGAACTAATCGAGCTTTCTCAAATTAAACATATGTAAACTGTTTTCTGAGGTTTAGAAACGATCGTCAACTTACTTTCTTCTTCGTTTTCGGTGGAAGTGTCAGCGGCTCCACTTCCAACACTTGTATTCAGTAATCGTTTTGCTTGTGAATCAACCTGAAAACACACTCACACTTACAAAAATGTTCTTCTTAAAATACGTTTCAGTGGTTAAATTAATGTTGCAAATGGTCCTTATTGTCATTGTGGGGTACTGCGATATTGATCTGTATTATAGTGTAGTTAAGGTTCAATATTTAATGTAATGACGTCTTACCACTTCGCCAGGACTGAGCACGATAGCGGGTGTTTTCCAGCAGATGTGTGTCGCGAAGTGGATGCACTCCGCTTGAGTTATTTGCGATAACACTGCTTCTTTTGATGCCTGTACATAGACACAAAACTTTTGTAATGGAGTGATCACACAAAAAATTGACTTTCGTCTGACTGACCGTTATTATTTTTAATACTTATTCGCCAAGTACCAATTTTGTTAAAATTTTTGGGCACAAAGAATTTTTGTACAAAATCAACCAATTTTAAAATATAAAGAAGTATGAAGTGAAGGTAAAAACCAGGTAATAATATTTACCTGATAATCCGTCAGCGGCGTAACTCTCAGCATATCAGCGACGAGCTCAGCCTCCTTGAGCTGCGCGTGCGCCGCTGCCCAGCGCGCGCCCCCCACCCGCGGCGCGCCCACTACCAGGCAGCGCATGCCTGCCTCCGCGTTGTTAGCCGCACCAGGGGTCGTTCCTGTTACAAATGGATTGATTTTGTTTTAAATAATGTCTTGTATTAAGTTTATATCAGACTAGTAGCAATAGTAAAAACGTGTATTCATACGTCAAAGTAGGTACCTGTAAAATTTCAGGTACTTTTAAGAGTACACGTTTATTTCATTTGAATCTCTACAAGAATTTGCATTTAACTAAGCCGTTAAATGCCGTGGTGATGTGAAGTTCGAAAGTACCTCAGTTCGGTTTCTACGACTCGTCCATAGTGCTAAAGACCTTAACCTTGACGAGTGTTGCGACGACTCCTTACAGTATGTATCGGATCTTAAACGTGTTCAACCTGACTTAGTTCATCACGACCTTAATGTCACTTACCATGATCATTATGCGGCCTGGCCTTCATATGGCGGTGATGTCGGAGCGGCCTGAGCGCGGGCGCGGCTAGCAGCGCGTACCGCTCACACAGCGGCTCGCCGTCAGCCACTGTGGTCGCCGCACTGCGGAGCGCGCCCCACGGACACGCGTACAGCGCACCCTCCACGACCACGATCAGCTCCCGGCGACCGCCGCAGCCGCGACGACCGTGGGATGCTAGAAAAGTTAGAAGGTAAGTATTTTTTGGAATATTGTAATGAGTTTGAACAACATTACATCAATAGATTTAGAAAAAAAAAGAATCAATGTTCAAGAATTGTAAACAGATCGCGGCAGATGATTAATTGGAGGCAGAATAGTGAATGTTGAGGCCGAGAAATGATTTAAAAAACTGAACTTTCTCTTTAGACCAATTTCGTCGTCACAGTTTTGTAAGTTTGTTATTATATTGTACTAAATTGTAATTATTGTACCCACATAAGGCCAAAAGAAGCAAAAAAATAATCATTATATTTTTGGCTTTAACTATCATATGGATCAACTATCAAGTAATTCTTACCATGGTTATTATTGCATGAAGCTGGCAGCAGATCTTCGAAGGGAGCGAGCAGCATCTGGTACAGCGCGGACAGACATGGCGGCCCTTGCCACGAGGGCTGCTTCTTACGCGCGTGGACACTAGACCTAACAAAAAGACTACTTTATAGTGTGTTGCCAGTATAAAATTTTGAATTGTACATGTATAGTGTAATAAGATCTCGAAATAACGCTCTTGGAAGCATGTTTTACAAACTAGTGCTAATTTTCGTTATTGACTCTGTAAAGTAACTTATTTACGAGGGTTTTTTAGCAACGACCGTGATTGATGTGATGAAGATTTGTTGAATCGTGATGAAGACTTGTCCTTACGTTCTTGAATACGGCGAAAGGAATTGCATTGTAGTAAGCTGGCAAAAATGACACGTAAATGCTTGTTTCTTTTTGTCAGAAGGCGCCTTAGTATGACAAGTAGTAGAGGTTGCTCTAAACAAGATACTTATTATATGCTGTTAGTATTTTACCTGGTGGATCCTTGTAGACTGGCGACAGATCCGGCGACGGAGCCTCCGACGGAGCCCACACTGAACAGTGAGCTCAGCGAGTAGTTCGAAGAGTTCAGGAGGTGGTTGCGTGTTACCTGGGTACAAATATGATTACCTTAGTGCCTAGCCCAAGATCTGCTTGCTTGCAAGCTTCTGCTTGCAAGCTTTAATGGTAATAAGTGACAAGATTCAGTCCTGTTGGTAAAAGTAGAGTGGTCATGCTATTTAAATCTGCAAAAGCCAATGGCCACTTTAAAAACAACTGTCAAGGAAAGTAAAAAAAAAAATATGAAAAAATGAAGAGGAGGAATAACTTTTGGTCATTAGGTCAATCAAAAAAATATCGAGTCATACCATTCTTGCAAGACCAGTGCTGGGTCTGTCATCAGGGTCCCACTGGTCTTCGTCAGCTCTGCGTTCAGCATTCGCCTTTAGCCAAGTAGACCACTCACTGATGCAGTCTTCTAACTTGCCGAGGCCACCAACTATAGAATAAAAATGAATTTTGTTTAATTAAATTGATGATTTTTTGACCTGGAGAAAGAATACATTTTGTTAACTAGGACTGTTGATTTGATCAAGGTTCTAGAGTAGTCATTGCTCAACGACCCCTTTTCAAAGTCTAAGCGTAGTTGTGGACGCGAGAGAGCGCCCTAAACTTCGTATAGCGCCGTCTCTTTTTCACAACTGATATCGTCTTACTCTAGGACGTTGTAGATCCTTGAGTCGATGTCGGAAATGGTTATATGATTCTTACCGTTACTTGGTTGAAGATCATCTGGGCTGATATCAGGCAAACTGTTGTCCGTATCTTCGGTTTCATCCAGCAGTGATACTTGATGGAATCTTAGAATTCCTAGAAAAGAGAAAGGACAAAATTAAAGTCCCTGATCAATAGTGCCGTATATTGCGTATTTTGACCGTTTAGATCCAAACTCGGTCTAGCCAGTCACATCAGGGCTCACGCTAGGAGGTGAATTGCCAATGGTCGCCGTTATCGAAAACGATAAGGAGGACTATATATATATATTTTGACCGTTAAAATTTTATTTGTGAACGTAGGATTCACCATAAAATATAGCAGTTTTGTGTAAAACTTGAGTTTCTAGTTAAAGATCTCCAAGTAGGCCGTCAAGTCCTAATTACCTTTATGTGGCTGCAATAGCCAAGCGTATAGTCTGCCGGCTGCGAGACTGTAGTACAGGACTGGTGCCTTCTGCTTATTCACCACCTCCAAGACCTGTTCCACGGAGGACGGGCTCCAAGGCTCAGAGCGCTCCTTGCCAGAATCTTCCGCGTTTCTGAAAGAGATGGGACTCTTTTTACAAATTGTTTTATATTGAAAAAAGTAAGGGGGCAGAATTAGCTTCAGATGTGTTTTTGTTGAACATCTCTATTCAAAGTAATATTTCTAAAACCTTGGCTAACTTATCTCTGGATGTAACTTATCTCTCTTGAAATAGAGCTCAGTTTAGCTTACCTTTGAGCAGCATGTAACTCGAGGTTGGCTTGGTTGAGTGTACCGGAGGGTTTCTCAGTCACGGCGTCCAATGATCGACATCGCCCCCTTTCTGCTACCACTAGCGCTTCGGGGTGACGGCCAAGTTCTATGAGGAAAATAAATCGTTAAATTATTGTGAATTCTTTGATTTAAAATTGATAGATTAAATTCTCTAATACTTTGCCATGGCGTATTGCTACATTCTCGGTTTATAGAAAAAAGAAAATGATGATTTCGTTATATGAAAAAAATATATCCTAAAACCAATAAATCGGGCCTCATCTTTCATATGAAAGTAAACTTTTCAGATATTCATAATTCATAAAATCATACCTTTCTTTCTCAGTACTCAATCAAAAAAAATCGCAAGAAATTTAATAAAAACAGCGCGAACGTCTATCCCTTCTATATCTTACCAACGAGAACTCTCTGTAGGGCATGCTGTGTGGATGTGTACAGAGAAGCTATCTTCCTATCTCTGTGTTTGTCACTGCTGGACTCCAGTAGCGTGAGGGCTGCTTGCAGCTGTTCCTTCGCCTCTTCCAGCTCCCCTGAGGCCCAGAGAGCGAAGCCCAGGCGGTGGCGGACTCGGGCCTGGGAAGGTACAAACATGTGAGTAAAGATGGTATTTAATGGATAACCTGTGAAGGGAAATTTCCGTGATAGGTGGTAAATAAAACAATAAAATATTTATTTTTGTTTTAAATGGCAGAATGATTTTTGTGGATATTTTTTAAAGAGAATCGAAAATCAATTTGCTTCGATTTCCAATTAGAGGCACGGCACTACCAAACAAATAGTAGAATGCGGTAAAACCGTATTTGAATGATTTGTTCCCACGGCTGGTCTTAGTTTTGACTTTGATTAGAGTAAGTAGGTACAGGTCTGTGACAGGGTGTTACTTACTTCTTCATCAGCATCGGCTAGACCCTCAGTTGCAGCCAGTGCTTGCCTCAGATAGGACACGGCGCTACCACACGCTCCCATCGCGAGATGAGCTCTGCCCAAGTCGGCCAGAGCCTGCGCTCGACCTCTTGTGTCACCTGTGCAAGTAATACATTATTACTTTAATTGAATAATACCCATTTGGATAAGATAAGCAGAACAACAAATAATTTAACTTTTGTACTGAATTAATTAAATATCTGGAGGCGTACATACCTGCAGCAGTAGCATGCCTGAGGCGGGACTCATGCCAGCGCGCGGCCTCCGCGTGCGCACCCATCGACGCGTGCGCAGCGCCCAGACCACCGCATGCGCGCGCCTACATGCACGAAATAAGAATGTGTCAAATAATCCAGGGGTAGTGAATATTATGGTATCTTATCCATAGAAAAATGCATGAAAAATAAAACTGGTTAACGGCTTTAAAATGTCGGGAAATAATCAACAAAAGAAATGAGAATTTTATACAAAAAATATTGTACCAAAATTGCCAGGAAGTTTAGGAAAAACACAGTTTAAACACTTAAAAACGCAAAAAAGTTTTTCCTGGTGGAAAATAGTTTTCTAAAACCTCGTCTAGATATAGATAAGATAGAAAAACTGATGAACATCCTTTGGGCATTGGAAAGAAAGTGTATATTGAATTGGAATAACTTACCTGAAGATGTGTAAGGCCAAGTCGGTGTGCGAGCTCAAGCTCACTGCGATGGTGTCTGACGGCGGCGGCGTGGTCGCCTAGCGCGTGCTGCGCCACTCCCAGTGAGTGACACGCTTCCGCTTCCATTATCTGGTTGTTCAGTTCCCTGGAGAATGGTACGTCAATTAGCTTCTTTCCAAAAACATTTACAAGAAAAACAAACCCCTAGGCAATTTGGAAATATTGCAGAAAATATAATTAGTGTAGATTTCTTGGTTTTCAGAGCCCAACAACGATCTAGCCTAATCCAGATTATCATTTTTATCACCGCGGATTTGCTAGTTTCTTTAAAATCGGTGTGCCAAAATCAGAGTATTCGGGTCATACTTGTTTCGGGCTCTCTATTATGTATCCGTCTCATGAAAAACTATATACAAAATAGTTCTTACTTGGCGATATTCTTCTGATGGTCCAGACACAGGACAGCCTGCTCCAGGTTGTTGAGAGCTATATGCAGACCCCCGAGCTCCCCATAGGCCTGTGCCTTCGCTTCTGGCGCGCCCAGCTCGTGCGACACCACCAGTCTCTTCTCTAAGCAGACCAGGGCTTGCTGCAGGCTGCCTACTGACCTGAACAAAAAAATATATTTTTATAAAAAGAAATACTTCACAAAAATACTTTTAACGTTACAAAAGTACAATCAAGGAAAGTCTTACAGCAAGTACGACAAGACTGACAAAGCCAAAGGCATACCATGTAGATCTAGATCGCTTACTCAAAAATCCAATAACTCAATTGTAGTTTTATCATTAGTTATCATGTAAAGAAGATTTGTGGACGATTTATTTCGTAAACGAAGTGTAGACAGGTCATTTCATGCCTAATTTCTGCCAATATATTAGAACTTCTTGAAATCATTAAGTAAGGAAGGTCTCAACATCAAGGAAGGACATTTCTTAATCATTAATAAAGTTGGTGTGAAGTGGCTCAGGGCAGAAAAGTCTAAAGCGACACAACTCATTAGGAAGTTATAAGTGATGCATAAAAAACTTTATACATACTTGTGACTCAACCCCAGCCCTCTGTAGGCCCGTTCCTGCTCCCTCTTGTTGTCTAACTTGAGAGCGGCTGCCAGATGTTGCTCATGATACTTGGCAGCCTCGTCCGGGTCGCCGAGCGCATCGTAACAATCACCGAGCGAGCCCAGCGCGCGGGCCTTGTCTAGCTGGCAGGTTGGCGTGTTTACTCGCTCTAGGATAGCTAGTTGCTAAAGAAAAGTCATGAAAGTGAATAGAAGGTGGAGACAATAAGATTTCTTTTTTTAAACTGTTTCTGATTACTTTTTATCATTACGGAATTTAATCAGAGTCCTTTCGGCAGTTACATTAAAAAAACAATAAAATTGATAGAGCTCAAAATATGTTGGTCTCATCTAAGCTAACTTCAACTGCAAACAGTTGAAGTTATTGATTTTAAATTAAAATTGATTATAATGAATGATAAATGGATCTGACGTTTCAAAAAAATAAATCTCAAATTTACGGAACGGACCTGTTCCAAATATCCAATGGCATCTTCATAGTGACCCATGTTAAGTTTTGCGATCCCCAAGTTTCCGTACGCTTGTGCTTCTAGCGCACAATCTTGAAGCTCTTGTGCTCTTTCTAATTGTTCCTGAAAATAATCAAAAGATACACCATGAATATTGAGATTTTGAAGTCTTACCGCAAGCATGCAATTGACCGTTATTTGGATCGATAGCATTTTTGAACCCCATTACCTATTTTGTTTGGAAATATGGTACCGATCAAATTATCACACTGAATGAATGACCCAAAGAGTTTTTAGATGCACGCAGCGATCAACTTTTACTTCACAGGCCAAAACAAATAAACAAAATTAAACTTACTCTATAACATCTTGCTGCATGAGAGTAATGTCCCAAGGCCATATGGACAGCTCCTAAATGTGAGTGAGCCCTCGCCTCACCGGCCGCATCACCCGCTTCTTGTCGTAGAGTTAGCTCCTGTATAGAAAAAAATGATGATAAACGATCATGTTCCTAGTCAGTATATCCTACTGTTGAAATTGACTATACCTATAAAACGGGACGTAAAAGGTACAGTACTTCTAATACTAATACTTACGACTCATATTTTATCAGTCGCCCTTTTAGAAGATAATATTTTGCACATCATGAGTACGAATTTATTTTTATTTAAAAAAAACATAAAACCGACTTAAATTAACAGATTCGGTTCATTCAGTCCGAAGTTAACAAGGTAATAATCATAAAACAAAAACAAAATATAGATGAAATGAGAAACTCCTCCTTTTGAAGTCGGCTAAAGGGGGGAATATGGTTAGGACATACTTGAGTATGATGTCCCAAAGCGGCATCGAGTCTTCTCTGAAGTCTTCTGGCGAGACCAAGAGCACCGCACGCGGCCGCTTCTAAAGACCGATCTCGAGCCTGAAATCATAAAAAACGACATCTTTACAACTGTTTTAGTAGCCTCATTAAACCTAGAAAAATAATACTATTTAAGAGAAAAAATAATTAATTAAAATTGACTAGGTCAGATTAAACCTACTCAATTTAATATGAAAAGTGATCTAAAGACTCCATGATCAGAAAACGTATATTTACAATCACATTTTCCCCGATATGATCACAAAAGAACATAAAATTAACCATCATACCTGTCTTGCAAATCCAAGCTGCCTTTGATACATCTTGACGGCCTCTTCAACATCCCCCATTTTAATTAACACATCTCCGATATTGCCCAAAGCTCTAAACTTCCCTTGAAGGTGCTGCGTCATGTGAGCTATCGCTAAGAAGTACTTCTGGCATTCTAATGCCGTTTCTAGGTTCCCTAAAGCTAGGTGGGCAAGTCCAAGGTTGCAATAGGCTCGCCCCATGTTCATTTTATCTTGTAAGTCTTTGGCTAGGGATAAGTCTTGGTCGTAGTATCTGGAATTACGAAATTCAAACTTTAATTTTATAAAATGAACTTACTGAACCATATTCCCTGATAATCATAACAAGTACTGTGTGTCCTGATGATCCCAAATTAATAGGGAATACAGAGAGGAAATAAATTGAATACAAGGGGGATCCCTTAAAATGAAACTGTTGCAGCTGTCAAAGGGAATTCGGGTTTTCAAAAATTCTTCAATGAATGCCACAGCTTTGACAACAATTGGTGGTGGAAGACCTCCTACGACATTGAAAAATACAAATTTTCAAAAAAAACTATTTTAACTAAATCGAACTGTAACGGACGAACTTAGAATTATCAATTCGTCTAATATATGTACTTCGGATATTTAATCATCACTCACCTAACAGCCTCCCTATAATTCCCGAGGCAGTAATGCGCGTAGCCCAGGAAGTGGCAAGCCTTCGCCTCAGCAGTGACATCACCGAGCTCCTGGGACAGCATCAGGTGTTGTTCGTAGTAGGGCACGGCTTGAGCGAACTCGCCGCGGGAGGACAAACAGTTGCCGAGGTTGAGGAGGGCGCACGCCTCGCCCGCTGCGTCTTTTAGCTCTCGGGCTATACCTAGAAATTGAGAAGGTTTTGGTTACAGACAAGTATTTAATCTAAAAACACGGTTGGAATTATCTAAATTCCAGAATTGGTCACCGCGATTTTTAGGCATATTAAGTGCCAATCGTCCTCAAATTTAATACTTTTTCCTACAGCTGGTTAAGTCCATGTGTAGCAAGTTGGATGGAAATTCATAAAATTTCAGTCTTCATCTAAATTCTAATAATCTCGCGACTTCATCACTATGTTTTAAACAGAAACATACTGAATCTCCTCTATTCTTTTAAATTTAAAATGACTGAGAAGCAAAATTTGCAACTATCTCCGAAAATAAGACATACCTAAATGCGCCCTATAATGGAACAGCGCCATATCATGAGCTCCTAAAGCCTGGTAAGCCACCGCCAGGTTCCCATGCGTAGAGGCTTCGGAACTCCTATCGTGCACCTCCTTGGAGATGGTCAGCTCTTGCTTGTGGTACTTGATAGCTTGCTCATAGAACCCCGCCGCGGAATACGCATTGCCTATGTTGCCGTATGCTCGGCCCATGCCGGCTTTATCCTGCAAGACGGTAAAAATTATTAACTGGATTCTAAGAAATTATATCCCTGTAGGATAGTCCGAAGAGTGACTGTGACCCCGTTACACAAAATGCAAAGGAAGGAACATGGTTGGGTTGTAGACAGTAAAAGTCTGAAACTCCCTTCCGCTCCTCGGAAAGCGGGAGGAGTCATTTGATGATTGTCCATCCGAAAAAAGAGGAGTAAGTATTTTTGGTGGCAAGTAACGAATAATAATAAATAAATCGTGAAGGACCTCATCTAAAATTTTTCTGCAATTCATATAGTCTCCAAAACTTATTTTCACTTCAATTTCGGCTGAATTTTGTAAAATTCACTCATCTTTTCACTATAAATCAAGTATGTTTTTCGTGACAGTAGACAAATCGTTTACGAACAGAAACTAATTCTTGTAAATTCCATCAACATATGAACATGATATTTGCTTGACAGTCATCAACAATGTATCGCTAATCACCAAATAGCGTGATCACATGCTCGACTTGCCGGCGAAACTCAGCAAGGCATTCCCTGTCCACACCAGACTAATTAACTTCTAATTTCTACTATACGCGGGCACGAATACATGACAAATATACATGTTACATTTCTCAGAGCTCCAATGTTGCTCCAATTGACATGTCAAAATCACGTCACTTGTTGAAAAGGAATGGGGTTTTTTTTACTTTGTTTGCTAATGTTGCGCTTTCAGGTCAGTACAGTATTAAAATATCAACAGTTAAAAACGTTTTGAGTATACCTGTGTATATAACACAAGCTTCGTATTACAAATACTAAGCTTGAAGTTGATCACCATGTCAATATTTTATAAAAAAAATATATTTATTGGTGAGTAAATTGTGTTATGAAAAGATGACTGTACGGACAGCAAAGAGGTTGAGGTCACCACACCAAACCCAGTTAGCGTTGGACGAGCAATTTTGTGATCCACGAATGCTCGTCCACAATCTGTGAGACCATAAGCATGTCTTGAATGTTTGCGAAACAAGGAGTAAAGATGAAAAAATGGCAAAAAGGATGAACGTACTAAACATAAAAAAAAAATAAGTCGCTATACAATAGTTAAATTACCTGCAATTGTCTTGCAATAGATAGATGTGCCTGATGCAGCTTGAGTGCGGCGTCGTGCTCTCCCAACAACTGGTACACGATGCCCAGGTTCGAGCAAGCCCGACCTTCCCCCACCTATACCATATGCACACATATATACATAAGAAACCGAGATTCTGCATAAAAACGACTGGATAAAAGTTTAAAAAAATATTTATAAACTATTTCTCAATGTAATAAAATACTTAAAAAACATCTATCAGGACGTGGTTTATATTATTTATATTTGTAAGTGCGTTAAAACGACGATATTCTAATAATCATCAGAACGTGCTGAACTAGCATTATGTCGAATTTAAACAAAACAAATGAACAACAATAGAGCCCCAGATATAAATAGGAACGTGAGTGTGAATATAAAGAGATCTCTTAAAGAGAGCGCTGTACCTTATCCCTCGCCGCTAAAGCGACGTCCAATTGTCTCTCGTGCCATTTCTTCGCTTGCGCGTAATCGCCGGCACATCTGTGAATTTCAAGCGCTAAATTTTATAGCCGCCACCTAGGGCAGATTTGTTAGGTCCCCACATAAACTTGAAACGCAACAATCCGCATAGCTCAACAACAATGCCGTATTTAGAAGGAGGACGTTAAAATTGCATAAGTTATGGAACCACACACACAATACTGTTAGGAACATTGCTATTGTCATTATGTCCAGGCTGGCGTTTAACTACGAAGGTAATGTGTTTATTTACTGGGCTATTTGTGGTTTTGTCATCCTGTGTTTTATGTTTTCCGGTCGAAAACTTGCATAGCAACAGTCGCCTATAAGATCGGTGTGAATCTGAATATTTTCTGTCACATTACTTACACAACTCTCGACACAGATTTTTATAACTTTATTACAATAATTCTTTGTTGTTTACTGACCTCGCGGCGTGTCCTAAGCCAGCGTATGCTCGTGCCTCAATAGCTCTATCGCCCAGGTTTTGGGCTATCCTCAAAACGTTCTCATGGTAAGCTATAGCTTGCGAGAAGTTTCGCCTGTAGTGGTATGATGATCCCAAATTTGAATATGCTCTGGCTTCTTCAACCTAAAAAAGTAGATTAATTATTTGAAAACCTAGAGAAAGAGGACAGTTCCCTGCACGTCTGCACCAGAAAGGCGGCCATCAGACAGGAATGGCGGCCATCAGACAGGAATGGCGGCGTATAGTTAGGCGAGCCACTAACAGCTGAAATGACGACCACGACCACTCTGCCAAGAGTGCAACGACTAAGAAGAAGAAGAAGAAGAAGAAGAGAAAGAGGAACTGTACTTATGATTTTTTATTCTGAATATATTAAAGTAAATTTTTGCCATAAAAAAGAAAATTCGAGAATTTAAACTTTCAAAATTTCATCAAGCAATTCATCTACGGATCCTCATTTACCTGATCCCCAAGTCTCCGGGCCAGCCTGAGATGCTGCGTGTGACAGTCTACCGCCGAGTCAAACTCCCCCATGGCCAAGTACACAGCGCCGACGTTCCCAATCTCCCGCGCCTCCTGCAGCCGGTCTCCCATCTGTTTGACGAGTTGCACGCATTGCTTGTGGCTTGCTAGTGCGTTGGGATAGTCTCCTATAGCAGTGTACACGTGGCCAAGGGAGGTGAGTGCGGCTGCTGCTGCTTGAGTGTCCTGTAGAAGAAAATATTGGCTTAGGGAAAGTGGCTTTAGATCAGGAAGCGATATTTTGTCCAGCAAAACGTGTAATTGTCTCACTGTTCGGTAAAAATAAGAAAGTTACGGTCTAAACACAAAAAGGATGTCAAAATTCGAAAGGGAAATTCACAGGATTAAACAACAGCTTTTTAAAGCCTAAGGCCTGTCATAAAATGATCAGTAAAAGAAAAGTCCTAGGCATCGTAAACTTCGATAATTTCGTCTAGTACGGGTAATGAAATGCGCATCAGACCAATCAACGCCATTTACAACGTTGTGCTCACCGGATTGTACTTACCGGAGTACTTGTGGAAGTCGTAAAATTACTAAAGCCTATTACTGACACGTTGAAGAAGTAACGTCTTGATCGTCATTTCAATACGCTTCGCTAGCTATACAGCGAGATACAATAACTTTTTATGGTCCCATACAGCGAATGTTCGCCTCGCGATATCGTAAATATCTCGGGGACATTGAATGCGTCCGCGTTCGTCCGACTGTCCACCTTTATTAGTTTAAGAGGATATAACATGTAATATATTTGTGATAGTTCCAATTCAATATATACAAATTTTATGGGTTCGAATTTTATGTCTAATTTTTCAAGTGTGATGTAGGCAGGAACACGCGAATGCTAATGCGACGACGTTCGCCGTCATATGAACGACTTTATTTATGCGGTTTAACAGTAATTATGTAACAAGTGGAATGAAGGTTTGTGTTAATCGTGATGTTATCAACGCCAGCCGCATCAGGCACTACATTACGAAACTTGGAGCTATCTAGATCTCCCTGGCGACACTTCTTATTCATTCCGTGTTATTCTGGTATTGCTCTCTTTCATAATATTACATCCCTCACGCGTATAGCAACATTATCTTTATAAGTTACGACTATGCCTAATCCATAATGAAAGGAACGTACGCGTGAGTGTAAAAAAACAAATAAGATTTAGAGCAAATAAAGGGCCCGTAGAATGCACCGCATCCTTTTCACTGAGGAAGTGAAGAAAAAAAACTTGACGACAGTCGGAGACCGCCAATAGGGTCTTTGTTTTTAAATAGTGATGTACTACGTCCGTTATCGATATAACATGATACCTAGGAATAAATTATTTACCTGATCATGTTATTTTACACCAGCAAAACGATAATTTATGTTTTATTATTAATAATTAAATAACTAATTATGCAAAAGGAAGTATAACTTTATTGGACTGGAACAAAAGGAGAAGAGAACCGGATAAGCGAATGAGCTTATAATAAGAAAATCTTACTTAACTCGAGTATAATATAGCTTTGGTATCTCGCAATAAACTTCTATACGATGTTAAATTATTACTAGATATAGTATTATCGTTGGCGTGCATCGACTCCGAGCAACACTAGCGAATAAAGTGGGACGCCCCGCAACAATCTAGCTAATTAAGTATGTGCAACATGATACGATAAAGCGGTGATTTACATACTGACTCCATCTCGTGTGGACGTTTTCCTGCATGCCGTGTAACGAGACGCTGTGCCCCTTGTTATTTCGTCCAATACTCTCGTGTGTAAACACTGTGTCAGCTCTGTGTCACTGTCGAGTTGAAAAGCCTTTATAAATAATACTCGAATAAGACGTACGTTTATCAAGCTTTATTATGTCCTTTTGTGTGTCTGTTTGTCTTTAGATTCGTATGTACGATGAATTCCTGTGTGAACTATGATGTGTATGAATTGGCGGAGGTATTGCGGGATGCATCGCTGTGATTCATGGCTCTATTAATTATGGTTATGGAGCGTATACCCTTTAAAGTTGTTTATGAACTGGTGGTTTATGACCATTATTAATACAATTAACCATGTATTAATAATGTTTTTATTTTATTTAGTAATTGCATGTTTATCTGGTTCCTGAAAAATAAAAGTAGGTTTCTTTAGACGTCGCCATTTCAGCTGCATAATATCGAGATTCAACTCATTAAAAAATAATTCAATAACATCCAACAAAGCATACAAAAAAAAACATCTATTTTCCAATAAACCTGGACATAAATTGCGAAACATTTCATTTCATAGTTCTCTCATTAAGAGAATATCAGTACCTACGTACCTATGTATATCCTGTGATAAAAAAACCCACCTTGTTTCATTAATTAAGGAGTAAGTCGGCATATCACTGGCTTATCCAGTACAATTTGTAACAGTCACTATATGATAAAGGGTACCGAGTATGTACACTCTTGCAACTTGTCAAGGCCTGTTTTATTGCTCTGGGTGCTAGCCAGCTTATAATCCTGTGTTTATTAAGGCTATGCATATCTTTGTTGTAATTGTTGCTGTAGTATTTAAGTTGTATGATAAAATTAAATACATGTAAAAGGTAATTTAGTTACGTGTTTAGAAAAAGGTTGAATGAGAATTTCTTAATAGAGTGAATATTGGATAATTTAGCAAGTAAAGATTTGCTAAAAAAAAGAGTAATATTTGTTGTGACTTTTGTAAGTAATATGAATAAGACGGGTTTTTATTACGTGATACCGCTATTTTTATTTAATTGCTGGCATAGGCTATAGGCCTCTTCCCGTTAAGGAAATGGTAGAGCATTGATCATCTTGTTAGGTAAGCTATTACAGATTTCAATATTTAGAATCCAGATTTCCGCGACGTTTTCCTTCATATTTTGTCATTGGTATCTTATAATATTGAAGAGCGTACATACATATAACTTACGTTACGTATCGTTACAATAAGGATGATGACAATTTTTATTTGCAGTGTCCGTCTTGTAGTTTTTTGTATAATAATGGATACGTATTTTTTCATTTGTCCCGCAAACATAAATTGACCAAATTACAGTGAATTAAACTTACGCGTGACGTCACGATTGAGTATAAATTTTACTCTATCGTTACGTCACAAGCCCCCTCTCCTAAACTTTAAAGCAGTTAATCTTTGTCAATTCTAGTTTTTCTGAAAAAGGAAAAAATTCGTGTCTCATACTTTTCAATTATCTAACTGAGGGACTAATGAGATTTTTTCTTTTTATACCCAGTCATCATCCCTATTATATCATCTTCGTATGTCTTTATTTAATACTCAAAATTGTATTAATTTGTAATCGACCTAATTTTCATCAACTTACATTTAAACAATGGTATATCGAATCACTTAATGAATGGAAATTACGTCCTTTTCCAAATTTGTCATGACTTAGATTTGCAATATTCATATTTAGGCCGTTTTGCGATAGCGCGATATAATTATAATTATCTTGTCTGCTTGCTTGCTTCGGATAATTGTAACTATTATATCTTGTCTGCTAGCTTCTTAGTTGCTTTCATTCAAGAGTACTTTTCTAAGGTATGCACCTGTAACTAATGTTTATTTATCAAATGGGAATGCCTAATTACTATTACCATTAAGGCATTACCGTCGTGCCTCTGGTTTCCGGACGAAAATAGGTTAACGTTTATCAATGTGGGAAAAAAATGTCAGAAATGTTCAGTTTAAGTTCGGTATTTTTAGTTATGAATTTTTTAGGATTAATTTATGATTTGTTTTTGTTTGTTTTCGTTTGTAACTGTATAAACCAGTTTTGTAATTCAATCGTTATGTCAAATCATCATCATTAACATTTTTTGATGCTAAACATTAAACAGGTTGTTTGCCGTGGTTTACTCGTTTACCTCAAGAAACCTTCGAATTTCGCTGTTTAAAGAAGCCTGTGTCTCTTAGAATTCAAGCTATCCCCATACCAAATTTTATCAAAGTTGGTTCAGCGATTTAGGAGTAAAAGCGATATCTACAAATATATTCACATTTATAATTTAAGTATAGGTTGTTTACGTCAGAGGAAGATACAAGTAATTTATGTAGATCTAGAACTAGTTTTGTAGACGTGATCGGTCTCACTTTTTTCTTGTAAATTGTTGCCAAGCCACTACTTTTCTTAGGGTCCCGTACCCGAAGAGTAAAAAAAAAACCCTATTATTGAGTCCATCTCATAAACCATGATTGCTACACAGTTGACCTTCTCGCAGAAGATATATTTCTGTTGACCTTATAACAAAACATACTAAAGAAATGTTTGTTACAGTCATAAACTGTAATTGTTAGTACCCAACCGATTCGTGAATCTTTATCCTGTTACACGGAACCCTCTGTGCCGCCAGCCCGACTCGCACTTAACCGATTTTTTTACATTTAAGTGCGAAGCTACAAAGAATGTTTAGCATCTGCTATCAATTGAAATACTGACATAATAAATTATGCAAAATTGATCATGTTAACATTGTATTAGTAGAATTTAAAAGTCTTTAGCCAAAGAATTTCGTCTCTTGAATATTCATAAGCGATGTTTTCATAAATACGCGATCATCGATATTCGTAATTATTGCTAATGAAGTTTTTAACGATAACGGTCGGATCAATGTGAATTTAAATGTCTGTCGGGTTTTCGCTCTTTATGTGAGCGACGATAAACGTTTACTGTGAGAATTTACTCCTGTGTTGACCTCTTAATAAGATATTTTTTTATGACTCCCGCATTAAGGAATTTAATCCTGGTGTTGCTGGGGGTTTCACAAACATTCAAGTCACATGCACAAAGACTCATGACAAGCATCGAACAAATGTTTGCTCTCCGCGGGGATCACACGCGCGACACTTCGCGCTCAGATGGTTTGGCGTGATGACTTTAATCACTTGACTATTCGTGTGGTCAAATCAATACACTTTTTGTTAGTTATACGGAATCATTGAATTTTAAGTGACGCGCTCAGACGATCAGTCGAATAATCTATTGATTTTAAAAAGGTCAGCTTAAGGACTACTTGTATAACATCTATTTTAAAAGGAATGATTATTGGAGTTTACATCGCTAGCTTAGAATTTTGCTTATGCAGATGTTTTCATAGCAAAATAGCATTAGTCGATACTACACCTTGACTATTTCTACAATTTACCATCAACAGCACATTTTCAATACATTTTTTTTAACCTGCGGTATGGCAAAAGCGTCGCTTATTTATGTATATCCGCCGTAACATACACGTTTGTTTAGTCCGAAGCAATAATGGTTGTACGGATGGCTGCCATGATACATTGCTGAGTCATGGCATTAAATCCTGCGACCAGAGGGCCTGTACCAAGTCTTAACGTAATTTTACTTCAAGTGTGGGAGAGAGATGGCACTCTACATTTGTAGTGCGCCGTCCCTCTCCCACATCTGCAATAATATTAATTTAAGATGAGATGGTAGGACTGACTCTCACATGCTACAAGAATTTAAGGGACAAAATCTCGTGTTTTTGTTTTCAAGAATTATTGCCGAAATAACTGCAATTATTTGTATTAAGATTGGCGACGACTTGAATGACTTACAAAAAGAGGCTGTATATGATATGACAAATGTGGCGAATGATGATGATGATTTGAATTTAATCACAGATGTTCTTATGTCACTGCCATTTACGGTTTTTGCTTTAGCGTATCATGTCGTGGTAGGCACCTACAAAATTTAACGCCGTTTATAATTGCTTTTAGCCATATACCTGAAAAGTTATCTCGGATAGTCTCAAGTACTTCAAGCTATATATGAGAATCATTTAACCATTATCTAGATATAATAAACTCCATGGAGGTATTTAAATAGTTGGGAAACGAACCCACGACTTGACCACCGCGGGCCGGGTTCAGTAATGTCTAATATCCACACATTTCTCGACCTACCATTTAGAATCACGACTGTCGAACTGAGCGCTGCATTTTTGAAATGCCTCGGAGAGCTCATCGCAACGACAATCAGCCTTAAATAACAATTAATTAAAAACGTTAAGCGTTTGACCGAGCAATTGGAACGCGTAGCCGAGAGATAGCACCTGCCGGCAACGGGTTATCCCCGGCATCCGCTAATGAAGCCGGCTAGCTCACCTCACATGTTACTGTCAAATTATGCCTGGTTCACGTATGGCACTGCGAAACATCGGACCGTATGTACGCCCGTCATCCGGCTAAATAAAACCTGATCGAGTATATTTTAAACGCGTCTAATAGTTTTTAAAATCTTGTTCTTTTTTCAGCTTGAGAAATGTTACCTTATCCGATACGCACTACGTTGGAATTAAACATGTGAGTAAAAAATATTGCGAATAATAAAAGCTGTAGTGTTGTACCTGTGTCGTGCTGAGAGCTGTGTTTGTGTCGACGTTGTTGTCGATTGTAGCCATATAATTGAAGCGGCCATTAGATATGTACTGGCTAGTTATTGATAAGGCCGGTCCAGCTGGACTGGCAGGCGACATCCGTCTTTTGTAATCGGCTTTTTCTTATGGCTTGGCTAATTAAGGTGGGCAATTACTCTAATAAAATAAGTTCGTATCGTGTAAATGGCGGTTTGCAGCAAACTGATACACATGTAAATTATATTGTGAGTTGTTACAAAAGTTAAAGATTTTAAATTACGAATCGATTTCGTAATAATCGTTGATAAAATAAGCTGGAGGACCGCATCACAGTCCCGCAATCATTTAAAGCATGCTCACACGATAATTCTTTGATTGTGATCGCGGCCGGCTCTGCGTCCACTTCACTTTGTCATGTAATTATTATTCGCCCATTCTCGGATTACTCGCGAGTAAATTCCTGTGTTGCCAGCATTTCGCGGTTATTTTAAATCGACTTGCGAGTTTTTGTTGTATACCATTCGAGCAGAACGCGCAAAGTAAATAATTTTTTACGACTATTTGTTCGTCAGATTGTTTCACAAGTGGACGCAATGATTGCCCGCCTCTCAAATGAGAATAACAAAACAACACACATTTGTGGAAGGGTTTTTACGTAATGTGAGGAACTTGTGAGCAATTATGATATAAATATCAAGTTTGCAATTTTCAAGAATAATATTATGGGTGAGAGTAAAATTTGACATGATATAGACTTATTCTTTGGGTGACTATAGTAAATACAACCAGTGTCGTTGTGATCTAAAGCCGATCAACAATCATCCATATAAGACAGTCGAAGACCTAAATCGTTAGTCACTGTGCAAACATGTGGTAAACTCAAAACTCTTTATCACTTGCCATCATTTATCTCACAAAAACTCGAATAATTCCTTTTTTATAATAAAAGTGAGTATAAATACGACACATACATCCCCACACAAAGTGCAGACACATGTAAGACATGTACTTTGCGGCTAGAAAGTGAAAACACTCAAGATTGAGTGTCGACACTAGCTCCTTGGACGTTTGAATTAATTTGAGTATCAAGATTAAATCGCAATTTAAAGGACAATATTGTTCGGAACACATTGAATTAATCCTGCACTTGGTACTTGATAAGTGTCATTCTGCGCGTCCCGATGGCCTTGTGGCCGGCGCATGCGCATGTCAGTGTATTTACTGCAAATTAGCATTACGACGTGTGCGGCTCGCCGGCAACCATCAAAGGAATCAATAAAAAGCGAACTTTACTATTTGTAGGGTCTCTTTTAAAGTGTAATACGGTTGCCGGGTTGTCGGGTTGCCGGCTCTCGCAACGAAAGTGACTTCGACTCGGATAAGCTTGTGCACTCACTTTTATTAATCTATGTGCGATTTATAAGACTATTATATCGGCCGCTGTGACATATTACTTTAGTTATTTTCTGTTTTTCTGCAGGAACCAGAAAATGTAGATAGACAAGTTCAATAAGATAGAGTAAATCTTTATTAGTGCTCGTTTCAATAATTACTCAAAAACTTGTAGTAAGATATATAGTCATAAAATGCACTTTACTGCTTGATTATTTGATGAAAAAATGAGCAACAGAATCAAATATTGCGTTATCTTGATTGCATCACGACTGCTCCCTAATAAACACCTTAATTTAAGGAACGATGGCATAAAGTAACAAAGGAACAAAACAATAAATAATAAACCATCATCAGCCGGCAGCGCAGTGCCATAGTAAAAATTAAATTAACTTTTTACAACTACGAGCCGCGTAAACCCCGCGAGTTATTATTGCGACTGAGAAGTCGAGAACATTTGTTATTTCATTTGTAAAAGGAGAAATCAAACGGTTTACTACCATTCTTTATGTAAATATTCCATTGTGCCCGCTGCGCGTATATTGGCGTGCGCTGAGAACACAGCGCCCTCTAGTGGTCGTATTGAGCGATTTGTTATAGTCCGTCTGCCTGCAGCCGGGAGTGTACCCTCGCCGAACGAGCTGTGTTATTGCGTGTATTGTCCTCGGAGTAGAAAGACCATTGATGACATTATTTGTGGTGACAATTGCAATGAAGGTGTTCACTATTGAGCTACTCGACTAATGCTTTCGTGAAAGCGTACAATACCAAATTGTATTGCAATATTTCTGTGTAAGAAGGAGAGTTTCTGATAACCGTAGACTTTATAGATAGTAAATCTTTAACTCTACGTAGAGTATCTAGTGTTAATATGTCGTCCAATTGTGGAGGCTTATGTCCAGCCGTGGACGAATATGGGCTGATGATGATGGTTAACCGAGTCCTAAAGGCCAGACTCCGGACCACGCGACGCCAGACTGTGCGCGACAAGATGCGGGTTCTATCCCGTGCTTGCTCTGCCACTTTGAAAATGTGTTGAGATAGAACTGGAGAGTTAATAAGTATTGCGAAAAAAAAAACAAAATATCACTTACCTTGCACTTCATAGCCAAAACGAGTTGGTATCGATGCGCCGTCAGAGCGTCCTTGTAGGACCCCTGGCTGAAGTACGCGGCGCCCAGGTTACCGTGGGCCCTGCACTCCCCTGCAGTGTCCCCTAAAGACTTGGCCACGGCGAGGTCTTGCTGCATGTAGTTGATAGCAGCGTCCAGCTGACTGAGTGCCCAGTGAGCGGACGATAGCGCACTGAAGACTGAACCCCTGTTGAAAGGAAAGAGTTGAAACCGTTATTTTGGTGACAATATCTATAAAGGGGATGCGTAGAAGCAGTATGAACGAAGGTCTGTTTATGAAGAAAGCCGGTTTAGTTAGTTCGAGTTCACTCCCGCGAGGGAGGTGTCCAGGAGGATTCTGCCGACTTACCAAAAAAGGAAGGGTATATGGTAGATTGTTTTTTCAGATAGTCTTTTGTCTGCGTCTTCCTTCCTTCCTCTGACATTCCTCAGAAGGGTGCTAGTACAGTATAGCAAGTAGGCCGACTCGCACTTGACTTGACTTGGTTTTTTATTTTATCAATATGTTAGTCTTTAGACAGCAATAAACTTTTAATTCATAGTTTAATACAAGAATTTTATTATTGAAAAAAAAACTATTCACAAAGCTTATTTTATATTTGTTTTGACGTTGTTTTTACAGCTAATAAAGAGTTAACAACCTATTTATTTGCTTGAGCAAATAAGCGATAAACTTATAAGAATATTAACTGGAATTTAATAAAAATATAAGCGGTATATTAACGAAGTATAAAGCTTGTAATTTGCTTCAGGTTTAAGACTTCGCACTCTCTGCGCGAAACACGTTTTTAATCGATCTCTCAATTTCTGGCACAGAATTAGTACCCACATGAGAAATTATCGCAAATAAGATTTCAGTAAACTTTACTACCTGTTAAGAAGTTCGAAGAAATGCGCAGTAAATTGGTTTGTATGACGTAGTAGTATTTTTTTGTTCTAGAAAGTGACCAGTTGTCAAAGATATCTTCCTATAATTTTGACCCACTGATAATGGGTTAGATCAGTTTTATGAATTGATTTTAAATATATTCTAGTATATGTTAAAAAAATTAAGCAATGACAGCCTAGTGGCATGTCCGTTGGAATAGCATATCAAAGATTGTAGGTTCAAATCCTGTCGCGTAACAAAATCTTTTCAAATTGTTATGCGTAAAAAAGTCTTAAGCCACTTCAAAGACCTAAACTTGGAACTAACACTGGTTTGCATTCAAAAAGAAAAGATCAAATATAACGTATTTCCGTAGAATCTTTTAAACCTAATTTAAAGCGAGTTCAATCTTATGTACATACGTCTATTTCACGAATAAATTAAAGAAAACGCTAGTATCATTCGAGGAAATATGGAGTTCAATTTACTGGGAGCTAAGGTACTTGGTCTTCTGTGAACAATTCCTGGACAGTGTTAAGTATCTATTAAATATTTTTTATGAGCACTCCATCGTATTACGTGGCTAGCGAATGGGCAACTAGGATCACTTCCTTTATAAGTTCACTATTGAGTGTGAAAGGTTGAAGGATGGACAGTTCGGCTTGCTAGTTATTTTGTATTGTGGGATGAAAAACATGGTTAAATATGTTTTTTTCATGTGGAACGAATGCTTTGTAATTTTTTATTACTTTGCAAATAGTGTTTTGTATAGTTTCGTACCCAAAATGGTAAAAGGGAACGATATAGGCTCCGTTGTTTTTTCGCACAACTGTTACTAGGTCGTATCTCATGAAAAAAGCAAAAAAACAAGCAACTTTGAAGTCGTTATTAACTCCTAAATCATTGCTATAATACTTTACAAACTAGTTGAGGTTACAGCTTTCGGCTTTATACTTATTTCCAAAGACCAAATGTCTACAACACTTATAGAAATATAAACTTCCTAATGCGTAAATATCCTGAAGACTTTCGCGCGTTGCATATCCAAACAGATACTTTACATATTATCAGGCTTGGGTGTGAAATGTATTTATTGGAGTGTTTTATTAACAAAATATGTTTCTTTACAACTATGTTTGTGTTGATATTGCAAAGAAAATAAGGAAATGACTTTTATGTTCCACCGTTTAATATATGAAATGAAAAATAATAGCTGGCTTGTTTCACTTGTCCTTTTGGTTGCTGTTAAATCTTGGAAGTTGAAGTAGATCCACTTCCCAGTTTCTTATTGAGCTGAAACTTTATATTATTGAGCGATAATGCAATGTTAAGTTAATATGGAGGAAATCTGATAATAGACCTTAAAATGTTAAATTGCTGTCGAGTTTGGGCTTCTGGGAGTTCTTGGTTTCTTTTGTCGAATTTTTTGATCCAGCATAAAAAAGGCAAGCTTTTATTTATTAATGACTTCAAATAGGAGTAGGTTCTCCATGCTTTTGGGATTTTTTTCATATATGTCTATTGATTATTCCCGTTTTTTTATTTTTTTACGAAAGAGCTGTTATTTGGTCTCTTCATGAAATTATTGAGTTTGCCCCAGTAGTTTTTATTTTATGGCTTTTTAAGTGAACTTTTTATCAATCTAATATTCTATTGAGCTATTTAGTTATAAGTACATTGGTATTAAAACATGCAAATAACAAATGTTTATGATATTCTAGCCCAGAGAAATTGGAGCGTCTCATTACAATACAGAGAAACAGTTTAGAAAGCGGTTGCAACTGGTTTTCATGAATTGAAAATGTACATTTTAGTTCAATAAGTACAGATGAGTATAATTTAAAGACATTATCGGCGTTACAAGGAAATTACATTAACTCTGATTTGTGTAATATTTTACTAACGATCCGGTAGAAAGTAGTTAAGCTACGGTTTACATTTATATTTGAGTGGGAACATCATTTTAAGTGAGCACATCATTAAATACTAGCTGTTGTCGGTCATAGCTGCATGTGTTAATACAAGGAATAAGCTATCTCCATACGAAATTGCATCGAAATCGATCTAGCAGTTTAGGCGCTAAGCAAACATAAACACTCATATTATTTTGCATTTAATACTGTGTCAGTTTTGAAGTAAGACCTCTTCGCGCCCTTATAGTGGAACTACATGACAATTATAATAATAGCCTCTTGTTTTGCGTACATGTAGAGAGGCAACTTTATAATTAGCCGCGAGTTACATGCGTCGGGGCTAAATGTTCACACGTCCGGTTTTTCAAGCCTGTTCGTAAATAGCTCGTGTGAAACCGATTAAAATAATCAGAGATAAATATTTTAATTTGAGGCGATGGTAATGAATCATGCGGCCCGATGTAATTTGACATCACACTTTACACCTCCGGGATCGATCTCTCGATGTCTGTCTCGATGTGGCTGGTGACGTATTCTGTTAATCGATTAGGACGCATCCGCTGATGCCGTCGCCGCCGAGCGTTAGCGCCTGCCGCAGCGCCATTATCTCGGGGCAGCGTCGGCTATTTCTAAGGTATTTCAGTTGATTCTTGGAACAGGTGAGATTAAACCCGTGTTCCCTCAGCTATTATGTCAAATGCGTTCTATATTATCGTCGGCATGTTTTGTCGGATTGGATTTAAAGAGATATATAACGTTTATTGACTTCCTGTGATTGTATCCTAATCGTTTGTACCGTTTTTAGGGTTTGATAATCCAATGGCGAAAACGGAAAACTATTACTGAGGCATCGCTGTCTGTCCGTCAACCGACTGTATCTTATGATTGTTACCGCTATAACAAAAATTACTGAAAATTTAAATCAAAGATGAGCACCGGTTATTGACCTACTTGTACTTGACCGGTTTATCAATAAATCGTCGACAATTACACGCAAAACAATACAATTGCGCACCCATAGTTAATTATACAGTTACACGATAATAGTCACACTACATGCACTAACAAGGCTATTAAAACTCCCTATTAGACTGGGAGGTCGCCTAGAAAAAATATTTATGTTAATTCATCAATAAAACTGGTCAGGGCGATCATTATTCCACCTTCCCCTAAGTATTATCCCATTTAATCTCATCATCTGTCAACAGAGATCATCCCGATAAGGATCGAGTATAACAATCCTTATTTATATCACATTTGGTTTTATCGTGGAATGAACAGAATAGTCCCGTATCGATCCGACTTCGATCCATCAACTCGGGAGATAAGATCGCACCGAGGTGTGGGTTTCAACGCGCCGGGACCGCGCCTCGACGTGACAATTTTGGGACGAAAGAGTTACTTAACGTCTTCAATGTGTATAGATGGAGCTTATTCAATCAATGTCTTCAACTGGAAACGTGTTTAAATAAATTTAAGCGAGGAATTAGTTGTCTCGCGCGACACAATCGTAGGTGTTATAATTACGTCTCGTTCCATTCTTGAGTTCGTTAAGGCATTTACAATTTGGTTGTTCAGTCGCCATCGTTATTTTTATTATATTACTCATCATAGCCGTTACTTGTAATAAAAAAACCCATAAGTTACGTGCATACCGTGAGCTAATCATTACGAGCGGTCCTGTTTTAATCTGTTAAATGCTAATGAATATACACTCCGATCAATAAACGTCGCAGTTTATTGTTACCTTAGATGTTATCATAGCAGAATTATTAAGTTTAATGTTAAAATATCTAAGGAAATATATTTTAGCTTTCCCTATTATATACGTCGAAGTAATTCAATGGAAATTCCTGGGACACGACATGAACAGCCTACACGACTATAGGCTTAACTCAAACACGGTCTTTCACTACGGGTTTTGCGGAGCTGGATATAGATATTTATTAAGCGATGGTATTTCTCATAAGGCAGAATATCGGAGACCGTGGTAGGAGGTCATTAACGGTGATTTTAATGGCGTCGTAAACATGGAGGCCCGTTCGAAGGCTGATACGAGGGTGCATCCAGTGAGTACAGGGCTACAGGGCCTTGATCTGCTGCGTGCATCGATACTTCGTTAGCTTCGATTTCAAATTAGTTTGGAGGTTTAACGACACCTCGGGTTACCGAAACTTATATTCTATTGATTTCTTCAATAGTCTAGTAAACGTTTTTGTTGTAACATGAGACGTTAACGTGTGATGTTCAGTGAATATTGATTTGATAAGTGAAGTGTAACGTCTATCAATAGGATGAAATATAACGCTGTCTTATGTGAAGGGAAGGAGGGAAATAGCGCGGAACGTTGTTTTTTAAATAATTTGGAATGTGCTTAAGTAGTTTTTTGTTCTTGCTTTGTAATATAATCGTTATGAAAGTGAAGATATTGAATAGTGAACAGTAAAAATAAATTCTGAAAAGTACCTAATGGATATTAAGTATTTGAATGTTATGTTATGACACTATTTAAATGTTAACATCCGTATTGTACTTATTCATTAATATTACGAAATAATTTTACCTATTTCATAGTCATTTTTGTGGGGCTCTGCATTTGTCTTAAGATTCTTTTATTAAGTACCTACACTTAATAAATATAAATAATAATGATGCAAGGTACATTTAAGATGTAATTTAAAATAAGTTGTAAAATCCCAATTAGTTTTAATTTTTATGCCAATATTTGGAAGACGTTTTATTATTGCCGAATCCTCTTAACTTTTGTGTATACATATAGGTAATTAAACTCACTACTCAAAGAATACTGGATAAAGAATACCGAAAACATAATTTATTTACATCTTTATATCGGCTTGAACTCTTAAATTATCGGCTAAACATAATGGGAGTTGCAAGAAGGCATAAAATAAAAATTAAAAACTGAATCCCTGGGAAGACGCCTAACGTATGCGGCGAACGAAAATAACTGCACATATAAGGACTATTGCATTCCATTAATTAGAAAGCTGTTATTAAAACCCAACACTGTATATTCCGTTCAAAATTTACGACGTCTTTAGTTCCTCGACACTCGGACATTATAAATCAAAATGTCGAAATTCCGCCAAAGATAACCGTTCCCCTTAAGTATATATAAATTATCGAACTGTCAACTCGTTACGTACTCGTGATTAAAAATAATAATGTTTCAAGTAATGAACGAAGAGATTCGCGCAGTCATTTGTCTTCTTCTTATTAACTACTTGAGTGCTGTTAATGGTGTGAAATTGTTGTTAAGGGATTACGATCGAAACTTTAATCAGAAAATAAGCGGGTTAATATCTTTTTAGTGGGTTGTAGATCTGAGACCAGCTGTGAGCTAATGCGAATGGCTTTGATTGGTGTAATTAGTCTGAAGTTTCTGTGTACGACGGAAAGGTTTTCTTTAAATCAGATGTTATCGCGTTGCGTGCACGTGATTCTTTAACTTTACAGCTTAAGAAATGTTTGGTAGTGTTTAAATATTGGGTGCAAGAGACTGACTAACGAACGACATCGATTAAAAAAAAATCATGTGTCTGTCTGTCAGTCTGTGCTAAATAACTCCTGAACAGATTGAGCCATTTCAATTTTAAGCTGTGGGCTTTAAACTATCAACTATCTAACATATAATAGCTCTACAGTTTTCGAAACCACGAAAGAAGTGCACAAAATTAACACTTCATAAACATTGCAAGTCACATCAAACAAGCATTTTACTGCGGGTCATAATCAGTGTTGACTGCAAACTTAGATTCGTCTGTGGGAGCATTTACAAATTCAGATTCAAAGAAATTCCCGCAGATTACCGGGAGGTACTTAAGTGCTATGCTTATGATCGTGAACGTCCTTATCTATATTAATCTCAAACATTCTTAGGAGCGGTCTTCTCCAATAAATTAGGTACGAGAGATTCCTAGTCTAGTTAAATTATGCAAATACGTTACATTTGCTAAATGGCACGCCGCCGATCCTATTAGGTAGTTTACGAGTAAATATTCTATTTTACGTACCAAGTTATTCGATAAATTAGTTGAATATGCAAAAACAGATGTTTCTCGTTAAATATCAACTGCTTATTGGGCACTTCAGAACGTTGTTGAACAGAAGTCTAGTTCGTGACGATTAATAAATTACGTTGATTCGGAAAGAGAATTCTATTAATATACTAAATGGATGTATTTGCATTGAAAAAGTAAATCTAATATAATTTAAATTAGCTATACACATACCCAACTACCTCTACACAGACACTACTCGCGACAAAAGGTTAAAAATAGGTAACTTTGTAAGTTCATCATGATTTTTCTACCGTAGAAATCATTTACTTTATTTTAAAATTTATATTGCAACATTTTATAATTTGTTGTTATTGCGGCCACAGAAACAACTGTCTCGCAGCTGTCAACACTTCACGAGATTCAGCCTGGTAGCAGACGGACGGAGGGACGGACAGTCATTAGAATCTTAATAGAGTTCATTTTTATCCATCGAATACAAAACCAGAAAAAAAAAACTACTAAAAATGTGTCAATAAAAGTATTTTTTATTGGGGAAAATATACTATCTTTACTCCTTTCGATAAAGCATTTAAGAGACTCCTAACATCCGTAAAATGGAAAGTGCTATCAGGCACGTCGTAAATGCTAGACCTCTGGCGTCCCTAAAAAGGCCATATGTACGCCAAATAAGGACACTATACTCGTAAAAATGTTAATAGATACAACTTAACTGGAATAGATAATTACCTTGATTTGTAGCAACAGTCAAGAGGAAACTTTCCCTGGTTTATGGAGAACGGTTGGTAACAACTGGGTATAGAGTGGAAATGGAAATCGAAACAACAAATAAAGAAGTAGGTATGTAGGAAACCCAACTAAAAATAGAGTAGAGGGAGAGTAGAGAGTTTAGGGGTTGAAGTAACTTCCTCTAATTTATGCTTTGCTTTTTGCTTTCTGCTCATTTCTTATTTCATATTTCATTTTTATTACATATTGCTCTGAAATATAATTGATTAACAGAGTAGTAATCCCATTCGCTACTGTATGGCATCGCGTTTATATTTCAGATCAACATTCATAAAATTACAATTGGATTTCACTTAGGTAAGTTCATCCAATCTTCAATTTTAAATGTCTAATGCGAGATTTCCACTTCTAAAAAATGCCTTTCCCAACTCCTTAAAACTGATGAAGGTTAAAAATGTAGTATATTTTCAATTGAGAACTTACCGCAACTTGAGTGAGCAGGATCCTATCCTCAGCGCTGCTTCTAGAACGGTGACAGCGGCCTGGTATTGCCCTGCTGCTAGCAGCTCTTGACCGACCACCTGCGCGAAGAACAATTATCATACAAACTTTACGAGTGCATCAGACTGAAGGCTAAAGAAAATAAATTACCAAAAACGTTGATAAGCTATTAAGTTTATTAAAAATTCAGTGAAAATAACAAGTGACCAGCTTTAAACAGTTCACAGGATATTGCTTGGTGACAGGCGTACGGACGAGCACATAGCCAGAAGGACCAACTGCGAAACCTTAGAAATAGGGTTCCGTTTTTACTATGTGTATAAGGAACCCTAAAAGGCTATAGCAAATATAAGATTTCCTCTTTATCCCTCCTCCCTTCTCAAAAGATTATAGTAAGATGCAGAGTCGTTCGCAAAGAATCATTAACAGCACAAACAGTTATCATACAAACACGAAATGAAAATGAATGAATGAAAATGTTAATTAAACATTTGTAATACAAGAGTACTATCAAAGAGACACAGGCTAACGACGCTTCATCGAAATATCGTCGTAAAACTAATATTATAAATGTCAAGAACATGACTGTGTTTGTATGTGTGGGTGTGTTGTTACCTCTCCACGCTTAAACGGGTGGACCGATTTCAATGACTTTTTGTATGGAAGTAGCTTATTTCTGATGAAAATCATGAAATTAATCCTCCAACTTTGGTTTTACCGAAAGGTACCTATTCCTTCCTTTGCCCTTTGTCTACCAGGACGTTTGCATTTTTAGGTTAGATATACCTTTAAATATCATATATGCTAGTTTTGCCCTTCTTCCATAAAGAATGGTGATGTTTGAGCAGCTATATTATGCCGATATCCAGGCGAGCAAAGCCAGAGCTAGAGTGAAATAAATGTTCAAAGCTTACAATACTAGTTATATTTTCCACAATATTTATAAGTAAGTTCTTTTATAGGTAAATACACAAAGCATGCAATATAAAAATAATGATCCTGCATTATAATACTACATATACAGTCAATTGTCAAGAATTTATTTCAAAATATGAAGAGATGTATCCATAACTTGAACACAGAAGGAATGCGGATTTAGCATAAATATGTTTTGTAAAGCTATTCATATCTTAGATGGACATCGTTACGGGGTTCGTAAAGACAGAAAAATGGCTTCTGGTCAACGCGGCGATCGGTAGCAACACAACCGCTATAATATTATCGCTGCTCCTGATCTCATTTTTGACATCATTGACTTTTTAATCCTGATTTAATAATAAACTAATGTACGTACGAAAATACGAATTTAAGTATCGAGGTCGGAATCAAAAAGCGCGACGAATTTTTAAGAAGCCATTAACTTGCCATTATGATTGCCGCAGTAACATTTAGCCAAACGATTGAACTTTATATCTGTATAAAGCAAACGTTTAATATCTGGGGAACACCCAAGTCGTATTCATTTAAAACGTACTTTTCTAACGACATTTTCATGTTTTGTAAATGTCTCGTTCATTTTTAACATGTTTGTTTTTATGCAAATCTAAACTACCGAGATATGCTCCCAGTTTATGTACTTATAAACATGGATTTGGTATTTAGACTCAAACAATAAACATAAACTACGCTTCCTATAATTTTCATTAGCCTCTTTATGATAAGATCTAAAGAGTTAGACATTCCCATTACTGACTGAGAGCAGACAATCCTGAGTTGACTCTCCTTATCTCAGGTTCAAATCGCATCAATTTACGGATTTCAGTTCAGTTTTGTATATTGTATGCGCAGAACGGCGGCCATTTTGTGGTAGTTCGACGCCATTTCGGCCATTCACGTCTGGGCTGCCGATCAACTGTCGCGCAGATTGTATGTAAATTCACGGGGGTCGGTCGCGTATTTATGGGCCTTTGATCACTCAGCCCCATTGTCTGCGAGTTAAATGCACCGAAAAATGTTCAGATGTCGCCCGACTGCACGCCCGTGGAATGTATGCAAATGGTCCGCTCGCTCTGTGTATGGGGTGCTTAATATTGCCAACATCAACGAGCTCTAAATGTGCCATTATTTGTATAATGATACGATTGTATTTGCGTAATGTGTCTTTCTTTTAATATGTCACTTAATGTGTAAGTACTCTCTTGTTTTGTCTAGAGACGTGCGAAGCTCGTTAATGTTTCAGGCGTTGAGAGTGAAGTAAATCTGAGCGCAACAATGTGTTTTAAATGTTGGTAATATATGCTAAAGGTGAGTTTAAAATGTGTCATGTAGCTTGTTAGAGCCTTTACTTGTTTGAAGGTTTTTATGATACTGTTTTTAAGTTTGCTGGTTTTTTTTCTGTAGACGCGAATTCTCCACATCCCTATAGGTCAGTGTTTTTATGTAAATCGCGAGTCTGTCCTCATGTCTCTGTCAGTACTGAGAGAAGGGCTGACAATACACATATTTCCGGAGGTACGTTAATGGATCGCATTATTTTGGGATCGAGAGACGTACAGAGTATTGTTTAGTGTTTTATGTTGTTCAGGTTTTGTATTCATGAAGGGACACAGTTTATGGTGTCATTATGTTCGTTTTTTGTTTTGAATCCAAAACGAGTCAATGTATCAATGTTGCCAGTTGATTAAAAATGTTTCTAAGGGTTATATCAGGAAACACGTGTCTTAACATCGACTAAGTTTTTGTACTTCCTGTCGTTTTTGGAATCATTTTGGGCCAGTACATAAAGCATTTGTCTTCAATCTATCCCGCGCACTCGTTCAAAAAAACTCACTTCTCTCATTCATTTTATATTGAAATTCATTCATTATTTGAACACTAAAAGTACTTCTTACATGAACTTACGAATACCACAAATTTTTGTATAGATCAACCTCTTTATTTGTGTATTAACAAAAAAAGTTACACTTCGATTTTAAAACCTCCGAATGCATTTTAAACAATTTAATTTAGTTATATTTTTTGTGAACTTGATAATCCACTTAACGATCAATATAATTTTAGTTTTATGTTGTCAGACTAAGTTATTTACCATGTTCAAACGTTTTTTAAATATTTGGTACATGTTCGGGCTTTCCAGTATGACATTTTATTTTGCGATTCAAGTTATAAATGTTTGTGTATTCATATTATGTACCCCACAAATTGAACTGCAGTGGGTATAAAGATCGGAAGAAAGAGGACTAGTTATCGACTCCAAAGTTACTAATAGACATTTAAAAAATCATAATTATAAATATTTGAATCAGATAAATCGATAAAAAACGTGATTAAAATCTGATTGAAGTGAAACGCAGCGGTCCTGAGATCGAAATCTGGGCATGAGAATCTATAAGCTATTGAAACAAAATACGTTTGACAAGATTGATGATCTGTTTATAAAGAAGTCGTTATAAATACGTGTATTAAAATAGCGTCTTATAGAAAATTTTATTAATAAAGTATATATAAAGTGAGAAATAAAAGTAATGATCGTCTGAATAATAGGAAGGTATGCTTGAAGTAATGATGTTTATGGATCGATTTTAATATAGAAAAGCACCTTAAACATTTGGAGAGCTTTTCTTTGAATGGTTGACATTAACCTAGAACTTATTGTCAGATTTTGAAATCTCTTGTAGACCTTCGATGTGCCTTTCCAGAGCCTTTAAAAATATATATTATAGGACCTCCTTTTGAAAAGATTTCATGATACTAAGGGAAAGAAGGATTATTAACAAACATACAGTTAGACAGAAGTTTCGAATCTTCATTAATCAGTAAACATGAGAAATGAGACATGAATTCAAGTCATAATTAAATGATGCAACGGTTTACTCACTCGTATTTATCGAGATTGTCCGACTAGTCAGTCGTCATACAAAGTAAGCTAGAAAATTACGAATTAGCATAAACCGTAAAATATATAATTGATATGGTAAACTGAAAGACGAAAGCGAGTTCTCTTACACGAAGATTCGTGTATCATTTGTGACTTTAGTTCTATTCTTACAACATTATTAACATAATGCCATCGCGATAGCAAATAAAATTGCTTCGGGATATTTATTTAGAAGGGCTCCTAACTTGGGTTTGTAGCTTGATTATGTGTTAATCCTAAAACTGAGGTGAGTTTTAAATGCTATCGATGCGTCACGTGACCGGTTGAAGCATCTTTTAGCGTGAGAGTTAGAATTTTGTTTTATAAATAGGTTTGTTTTATCATTCTGTATGCTTCATCAGTCATTAAAACGTCTACATATTTATCAACTTATTATCCACCTTTAAAAAGGAGGTTTATTGCAGACCTTTCCATTGGTATTCATAATGTTGTCAGGACAAAAGTACAAGAATGAAATTATAAAGGTTATGCCAATGGAATTATAAGGTTTAAAAAATTAAGGATGCCAGTCTTACCACAACTACATAAGTACAATGTCAAGAGCTTGCCAAGCTTAACTATTCGCTATGCGAACAACCATAGTTACTAATATTTGTACACTTACCGAAATCAGTACAAAAGGTGACTGATCCAGTTTCATAGCTTCCAGCTGCCTGAAGGTGGGCTCCAGGGTTGTCCGGAGCGGGGACTTGAGGGATGCTTCCACTAGGGCTGCCAGCAGCTGTCGGGACGACGGCTCCACTCCCAACCCTGAGCTGAAGGCGGCCAGCGCCTCGCCGTGACGGCCCAGACATTGTAGAGCTACACCTGGGGAATAAAGATGATATTAATAAATCTACGAGGATTTTTTAACAGTGTATTTTATACAGGGTGTTGTTAAGACGTTGGTTAAGCGATTTGTTTAAAAGTACTAGCCGTTGCTCTCAGCTTCGCCTGCTGTTGCACAGAGAATACGGTAACTTATTATAATGTTATATCAACAGGTTTGGCGCCGGTTAAAGTCTGTGACTAGCAGTACGAGAGGAATCTCGTAGAGGACTTGGCAAGAGTTAATAAAATGCATCCTAATCTTTAAACACCCTGAATGCATGTCGCTTATACAAAACACTCTACAAGCTATTTTTTTTAATAAATATTGAAATTATTTCTTAAATGAATCAAACCTTGTTTACTTATTTTTTTTCTCTGTTAATATATTATAATTAAGAAAAGGTATTATTAGAAGTACTTAGACTTAAGTAGAATGATGTCGTAACAGTAACTGTCAACACTAGCTATACAAATTTACGGTCACACCTCTAATTATGTAAATCTTAAGCTCTGATTGAAGTGCGTCTAACGTACGCTATTAGCCGCATGCAGAGGTCCACAATGTACACACAGACGATATTAACGATAAGTGTTGGTATTAAGCTTTGGTCTGGTGATCATAACGCACAACGCTGCGGTATGCGGTATGCGTTGCCGGACACTCAATCATATTAAAAACGTCGAAAATGTTCTCTTGTTCCGTCGCAGTATGCGTCAGCGGCGAGGGGCAAGCGCAGTGAAGTGGGGAGATGTAGTGCCGCACAGCGCGGCGTCATTCTCGGTTCAACGCCGCGGCGTGCGGTGTGCGTCACGGGTGTGCGTCACTGAGTCAAAATGGATTTTTTCGAAGACGATTTGATAGAATTAGTTCGCAACTATCCTTCTTTATATAAAAATAAAGACAAAAAACATAAAAGTTTGATAGTGAAAGAGATTGCTGGAGGGAGATATTTTCTTCACTCCTCCGTTGTAAAAACATGTTCCTCGGAGATTTTCTTTGTCTATTCAGAAGCAGTAAAAATTCTTCTTCTTCCTCCTCTTCAAGCAAAGCACAAATTACAGAAAAGTTGTTCATGTTCACGTCTACCTTGGTAGCTGCGGCAAAATCAACTGACCACCTCTCCGCAGGGACGCTAAATGCTGCGTCGTGACGCTGCGTTGCGGCGCATACCGCAGCGTTGTGCGTCATGATCACCAGACCAAAGCTTTAATCAGACACACCTTTTCCTGTCTTTGGTAAATATTTTTTAAGTTGATTTGTGGAGTTTCTATTCTTAATTATGTCTGTTTGTATTTTTTTATTAAACCTTTACTGTCCCATTGCAGGGCAAAGGTCTCCCTTAGGTTTTTCCACTCTGTCCGGTCTATTGCTTCTTCTTTCCATGTTTTGTGGAAGACTGTTTGTATTAATTAAAATTTAGACTGTTCTAATTTCACAGTTTTGCCAAGGTTTAACAAAAGTATTATTTGTGTTTATCATTAATTAACATTACAGATACAATACGCATACCGTTAATTAAAATCGAATACCAAGTATTAAAAAACCTACTACATTCTTAGCAACATTTCTATTGACCATACTAAAACGTCGGTAATAAACTCTTGGTAATCGCTTGCGGATACAACCAATATTCACGAAGTGAAACCTAAATATCGATATTAGACTGCTATTGCCATTATATCTTGATTGACACTAATTGTCATGTTTACTCTTAAACCGACCATCACATCTTAAAGTAAGTTAGGTATAGTTGCAGAAAAGAGACAGCGCTCTACAGGCTATAGAGCGCCATCTCACTCGCATTCAAGTGTCGTAGTTTATAAAGTTATAGTGGTAGGAGGTGTTGGAGAAATCTTGAACAAAGGTAATGTAATTACGCGAGTAATTTGAGCCGGAAAGACATTGATATCATTTTAGTACCCAATTAATACAGAACACTTTCATTGTGAATGTTTCGTTACTCTCACTGAATAGTTTGAGATGAATCGGAGAAGTTTGTCAATGATTTAATTACTATTTAGCTCATTTGGCTGATGCTTGCTGATCTTCCGTAGGGCTACTGCGAGCTAAATAAAGAGCAAGAGAAAAAAACATGAGTGGGTTTAGTTAATAAAAATTTTCTTGATGATATTTGAGCAATCTCTAGATAAAAATAGTTGGTACCAATCATTATTATAAGGTTTGATAAAAGCACTTGCCAATTACTAACCTCAATAGAAAAAACAGTTTATAATCTAAACCAAAATTAAATTCCAATAAATTTGATACAAAATAATTAAAAAAAACTAAAAACAGTACTCAATAAAAGAATAGATTATTGCAGCTTGCTATAATTGGATAGAAATAAATAGAAAAAGTCGTTTTAACATTGTCGGCACAATTTATGAGCACACTGGTTACTTTGTGTTTCATTAAGAGCCTATAATAACGCTGTAGGGGACCTCATACTAAAAAATGTACCTAGACTTAAATCCTAATAAGCTGATAATTTATATTTGTTTCTATATCGAATACTAGTATTTGCCGGCGGTTCTGTCCGCGTTGTTAGGTTTTGCGGTAAATAGACAAATCTTACGGCTTTTGCAGTAAAGCTATACCAAAACCAACTATGATTAAAATCTCTTTAGAAGTTTGGCTGTGCAAGCATAGTACCTAGTTAAATAATTCTAAATACCTTAAAGCTATCTCAATTATATTATAGTCGGCTTCCAATCGTGCCGAATGCACCTAAGTACCAGTGGTTTACAAGAAGCAACTGCCAATCTGGCCTCCTCAACCCTCAACTCTGGGCAACACGATACCCCTTAGCTATACTGTACCAAAACGCTATATTAAAACCTCGACACCTCACGTTTACAACGTTAAATGGCTCTACTTTCCTAACCATATAGTTCAGTGAAAGTGAATGGGTAAATATCAAGACCACTATAGCAACATCACGCAACACTCGTAATATGCAACGCATTGTACCACGAATATGCAAAAACTGTATAAATATGCAATAGAAGCGTTTATGCATATGTATACTGTTATCACGACTGACTACTTTGTCATTATTTATGTAGATATATTTACTATTTTCATGAATTAAATGTGTAAATATTTATGTCTCTGTATAATGTACAATGTTTTTTAAATGGGAACTCGTATAATGTCAATTACGGAATTTCATCAGCTTTTTTAGGGATCACTGTCTAAAATGTACATAAGGAACGATATTACAGACGCACCGATGTCTATCCGTCTGTCTGTCCAGGCAGTTATTTTCACAAATGATTTAATCTTGTTGATGCTATAACAAACAATAGTCAAAAATAGATCGAGGCTAAGGAATGGTTGCTAGGATATTACTTGAGTAACAAATAAGAATTGAACTATGTACTTGACTCCCAACCGTTTTGGTTTTCGCTATGTACGTATGTGTTTGCGATGCGATTTAGACGCAGCTCTCTTGGCGGAGGTTTTTTCATTTATCTCATTCTAGAAAATTTATGATCTATGATTATTTATTTCTGATCTCTTGAAAGTGGCTTTGTGATGTTGTTTCTCTCTGAAACTAACAGTCGTAATTGAAAAACTCATTGCATAAATGGGCTTCTATAATACTCTATAATACTTTAATATTAAGTTACTTTCACTTGGAGAGGCCTATGTCCAGCAGTGGACTGCGATAGGCTGATGATGATGATGATGAAGTTACTTTCAAAAGAAAAAAGGCGAATGAAACTGGGGGCACATCTTTTTTGCTACAGCAAGATTTAGGTATGTATAGTGAAACTTGCATGCCAACTGTTAAATTTCCAATAAGTAATTAATGAAAATACGTAATTTGTAAAACACCACATTTGAGAATACTATAATACATAGTAAACTTTGTAGTTAAGTAAAGTTTATGTTATCATCTTAAGTTAACTAATGCGTTAGTAAGCCGTTTGTTACTTTAACTGGTTAGGTTAAATTTATGGCTATTAGGGTTCCGTAATCGAAATGTAAAAACTGAATCCTGGCTATGACTCAGGCTGTCCATCCGTCCGACTGTCATCAGGCCGTATCTAATGAACTATGAAAACTAAACAGTTGAAAATTTCACGGATGACCTATTTCTGTTATAGTTATAACAATAAAAAATGAAAATAAAAAGCGAGGTTAAGCAATGATGATAAATTTGATGGGTGAGCAAATATGTGTGCTATTGTTTGTTTGTATGGAATCCCACAAATCACAAGTCCGACTAGCGACTTGTTTCCAATCACCAGTAAACGGTAAGTCATAAATTGGACAATAACATTTTGATTACAAGAATGATTAGATTTCCTAGTAGGTACTGCGCTAGTACCCACTTACTAACGCGAAGATAGAAAATTAATATTTTTTATGGACACTAACATAGATAAGTGGTACTTAAGTACCTAATGAAGTTAGTGAAGAGTTCTGTTAATTGTTAATTCCCATTAGATAATAAAAAGCAGGCAATTATTATTTTATAGCGGTAATGTATTAAAAGTACATTAATTAAGATTCCGTCAGATGGAATGTGGCAATTCGTAATTCATTTCTTTGAAAAGAAAATATTTGTGTTTGAGAAACTGTGTTTTGGCGAAGCTCGGGTAACGGGTTTGTGCTTGGAGTAGGTCACTAATGAAAATTTTGTTTTAAACTCAAAAAATACAACTAAAATTGATGAAATTCGTAAATAACCAAATGACAGCCATTCCACGTTACATGCAAAAAAAATCAACAAAATCGGTTCATGTAATCCGAAGTTCTGTGCTAACAAAGAATTGACAAAAGAGAGAGAAAAAGAAAAAAATATTTTTAATTCGTTAGTTTTCCCTAATATTTTTAAATCCTCTCATGAAAATTTTCGATAGTAGAAACAATCTTTGCTTTAAGGAGGGATAGGCGTTTGTTTTCCATTTTTAAACACACAGAACCTTTACACTGGAGCTTCCCCGCGATATCCGCGTGTTTCAACAGCGTTTGGTTTTAGTGCCAACATCGCGATCGGTTCTATTCCACAAGTACCTAATCCATGATAAACCATTTCCCTCACCCGTGAGTCTATTGGCGGGACATGAAATTTAACCCAAACAACTAATTGACAAATAAATAAAATTATTAATTATAATTACCTTGTCTGTAATAAGCTTTAGGCCAGTTTGGACACAGTTCTCGGGCCCGCGTCGCATCTTGGAGCGCCGCTGCAAACTGGCCTTGTTTCAACCTCGCCGCCGATCTAGTGGGAGAAAAACATTATAAAAAGAATTTACAAAAGTAAATCAGATTACAATTGACTAAAACACACTTCAACATACTGTGAAAATCAATTTCAAGACAATGATTTTTATATACGACTCCCGCACTACTGAATTTAATCCTCGTGTCGCGGGTGTTTCACAAACATTCAAGTCACATGCACGAGCAAACTTAGGGCAAACATCGCGTACAGGGGGTCTAACGTGATGACCTATACCACTCAACTATCCGCTCATTAGGTCTCATTCGGGCTCCGAAACTGATGGTGCGCAATTACATTACCTAAAGATGTCTTAAACTTTATGCGTTTCGTGTATACAAGATAACTGCATCATCTAACAAAAATAACAATTATTAAATTTAACAACTTTGTACACAGTTAACTGCCAATTTATTAATTTGCCAATTATTATCGAAGTAAGAAACGTTACATTGCCCAGAAAACATCCGTCAAGCAATACCGTTGTATGTTCTACATGACGTAGCCTTTTAACACCATAATTTTCATAACACATCTATTAAACGGTAATTGCAATATTTTACTTGAAATCTATCGATGAAATCTGCAATAGGTCAACACGGAGAGGCTTGCAATCAACAGTATCTGCTATCTTAATGATTACTTCTCATTAAATATGAGGGCGGGAATGTTCATAGAATATGTAACAGTATTTTGAACAACTAATATTGACTTTTACTACATTGATTTAAGTGTACTTGGAAGTGAAACAATCTTGGTTTAACTTTCATACCAACACATATTAAATATATAAATGACTGTTATATTTAAATGGAATATTTCAGAAAAATATTTTCGTTTACCATAAAACTAAATGTAGGTACTAAAATTGTTTTAAGGATTTAATTTCTTCTTACAAAAACTTTTGTGTTGCCAAAGTACTGCCACTGTTACAGAACAGTTTTTTTCCAACCTCAGTTTCCAAAAAGAAACTTAAAGAATCAAGCATTATCCTAACATCTGCTACTCATTTTCTAGATAAACGTAACGAAACTTTTTACCATCTGGGTCTCGAGTCTTCTTATCTAAGTTTAAAATAAAAAAAATAGTCCTTATTTACCTGTTACTATACAGTATATGGTTGGCAGGGTCCAGCGTCAAGGCATCAGTATACAGGGCAACAGCTGTGGCGAAGTCCCCGGCTTGGCAGGCGGCGTTGGAGGCGCGCACTTTCTCCACAAACAGCGCACGGGACGCCGCGCCGAGGGACGCCGAGCCCGTCGGCTCCACCTGGGGAAGACAGAGCAAGGATGAGTTAATAATACTGGCCTGCTGGTCTAGTGGCTAATGACATTGAGAGCTATAGCAGGGGTCGTGGGTTCAAATCCCACCCAGAACAATTGTTTGTGTGATTAGCACGATCATTTGTTCTGTGCTATGATGTTATTTTTCTATAATAATTAATAATTATGTATTTATTTAGAAATATATAAGTATGTTTTCAGTTGTCTAGTAGTCATAATACAAGCTTTGCTTAGTTTGAGACTAGAGGGCGTTGTATGAAAGTTTCATTATTTTTTTCAGTCGAAATAATCCCAACAGTTTGGTGAACTACTAGCTGCTTCCTAAGGATAAAGGAGTTAGTTAATATACCAATTACATTGTCTCAGCTATTTAAAAATTAAATTTAATCAAAATCGGTGCAGCCATTTTAGCGACAAGTACAAGTATTTGTGTGTCGCTTAAAACCCTTCATTTGAGTCGAGAGTTGAGGAACGATCTCTATCATTATTGTCAAAACAATGATATTAATAAACTTAACCTATTTAAATATTTACACGTCCGCGGTAATGCGAAAGCTGTGATCCGGTAAATAATTGTCTTTACTTGCCTCTCAGGCACAGATTGATATGTAAGGCCAGTGAGGCGAGCCCAGACATCTACTTTCTAACACAAAATTACCGTAATTACCAACATTATACACGGTCTATGCTAACCTATTTAACATTGCACCTTTGTATTTCGAACAACTTTCAGAGGAGCTCGTGGCTAGGCTACAACTGCACGTAATCATCGATCACAGGTTAAGCTACTCTTGATACGGTCGGCCCTTGGATGGGTGACCATCTATCTTCTTCCATGTTTGGCACGTTCCATTGTAGGCCCCGACTGTTATTTATATACATTTTCGACAGTTGTTACTGGTAGTCAGAAGCTTGAAAGTCTGACAACCAGTCCGACTAAGGATTATCGTGTTGCCCAGGTAACTGGGTTGAGTAGGTCAGATAGGCAGTCGCTCCTTGCAAAAAATTGGTACTGTACTGCATCCGGTTAGACGAGAAGCCGACCCCGACATAGTTGAGAAACGGCTAAATGATAATTATTTCAAAAAACACAGTTTCAAAGTAATTCTCTGTTCATCCATAATGCACAGTAATTAACGTTGTTTAATGTAAAAGTTAATTTGCACTCAACACATGCAATTTAACATGTACAGTTCGGACAATGAAGATTGTAGTACCTAGGTCAAGTCTGTATTTTCGTCTTGGTATAGAATAATGAGAAAGTAACACAACGCCATCTAGTCTCAAACTTGAGTAAACTTGAATTATGGGAACTAGACAACTGATAAACAAAATCTATTTCAGACATTTAATGTACAATTATTTTAGGAAATTGTCAATAATAGATTTTCTATTTGTGACTTTGTAGATAATGAAAATCTCAAGGGTTCATTCCCATTTAAAAATAAACATATATATTTGACACTACTACTGCTCCGCGAATAAAGATTTCATTTCACAATTCGCTTCAAATGCAATAAGAAATAATACGCATAGTGCTTTTACAAGTGACCTAACCAAGAGTGTTGCATAAACAAAAACATGATGATGTGAAAGTAAGATGATACGGAATACAATAAAAACTCTTTACACATTTCATATATATACAAGAAAGTTGTTAAAAGAACACTACTACTATTGAAGAAACTTCATATTACACAATGTGAATTCTTCGTGTGTGTTCGGTATAGAAAATGTGTAAAAGCACAGCTAAATTACTGAGGTTCAATTGTCCAATCAATTGCTGAATCTTATGTTAAATATTAGATGGTGTATTTTTGTTGCCGCTATAACAACAGATAGTAAAATAATGATAATAAAATCGAATTGGAGGTGAAGCAACGGTGGTTACAGGAATAAATACGATGGGTGATTGTTTTCTTTTGAACAGATGTCCTGCGCGGAGATCGAACCCGCGACATGTCGCGATCAGTGCATTTGGCGTGGTGACCTCAACCACTCTGCAGTTAAGTGTTTTTATTTAGCGGAACCCTCTGGGTTTTAATTTGTTTAGTAAGCATCGGCAATGTCGTTGGGTAATACACCTACGTTCTTATATTTACCTGTACATAGTAGACACAAAATAACTAATTAAGTGAGACTTATTTCATCCATTCATGTAAATTATTAATACAGTTATTTACTTATTTAGAAACATTTCAAAGAAGTATACAGCCAACGAGTCGTGTTACCATCTACGTGTACCTTCGTACATTCACGCGTTGCAAATATGTACTATCGAGTACAAAAACCTAAAACGTGTTCATAACATAATGGTTATAGGGACCACCTGTGTATTTAACTCTAAGTAACTGGTGGCTATGGTACATAACCATAAACGTGGATCCTTATCGCGCAATCCTGGCTACAGCGATCACTTTTTCCATATAAATACAAAAGTTTTTGCATGTATTATTGTAATTGAATGTACTTTCGAGTAAGTACGTAAAAACAAAGGTAATTTGCTGCTATTTTTATTCTTAAAGTAGAATTATAGTAATTTTAAGTGTAAGGTAGGACTAATTAAAAGATTTTTTGTTGTAGTATCTGAACTCAATGTAATCAAAGTTAAATATTTACAGTACAATCATTTGCTATATACAAAAAAAAAACATAAACAATTATTAAATCAATGCAAATTAGCAGATTTAATAATTGCATTGCCATTCAACGTGGCAATGCTGCCAGCCCTTTGGGCACTCTCCCAGCCGGCAGCGATGCCGATGAATTTTTTAATGCATTGATGTAATCAAATAATTTTACTAGTTTGGTCTCTTTAGAATAAACATATTCTTAATAATTCTTAAGAATGAATATTTCACTAAATAGTTAGTGTCAACAAGAGGTATTATACACAGTTTATTTAGAGAAGACCGCTTTCCCTTTACAGTAGGAGGCTTGCGCGCTTATCTCAGAAACTACTGGTCCATTTTGAAAAAAAATATTACAACAGCTAATTATTGCGATAAAAGTAGGGAGCCCATTCCAATTGTAATTTCTCAGTGCACAGATAACACAGCATTCACAATTAAACTTAGTTTATTAAATTTTAGAACACCAATCCATAAACCACTGTTATTTGAACAGTAAACGTAGTTTTTTGTTTACAAAATCGACACAAATCGATACGGGCGCAGTTTACGCTAAACTGATGTGTAATGACTGTTACACACACAAGTTTTCGTTATGATTCCAATTAACCGATTCGTACGTGACTTTTAATGTATCGATATTAAATTCGATTCCTTCTTCCACTTCCATTCTCGGTGGATATTAAAGCTTACAATCGTTGTGGGTTATAAAGTTCTCGATATTAATTGGTTTCGAACTTAATTACTTGTTGAATTAATGTTTTTATAGGCCTGGAGGGTTACTATCGACTTTAGGAGTAAGGCTACAACAGTTGTAGAAGAAAGACGTGGCTCTACGAGTTTTAGAATGCTATCTCGCTTACATTATGTAAAAGTTTTACTTTTAGAGATATTGGTAGGGTCTATTTCAATGTTTGGACTTGTGTAGTTTCATAGTACAGGGTGCGTGTCGACCGATTTTTATTACGTAGCTTTAAATTTTAACGTGATAAATGTCGACGGATACAGATAGGGAATGAGTTAAGTAAAAGCGTTCCACCTTGTTTATGTGTTTAGATAAAACAAGAAAAATAAAACGATTGTAATGTTTTGAGGCGGTCGTAGATTTAAGGGAAAAAGGTTTGGATCAAAAAATGTACTACAACTTTTAGACAGCGCCATCTCGTCTCGAACTAAGCAAGTCTTGTTTTATGAGTACTAGAAAACTGATAAACATACTTATAATATATATTTCTATCACATCACAATATAGACAAATTACACTTAAACACAGAACATATGATCGTGGTCATCACACAAACATCCTGGGTGGGAATCGAAACCACGACCTCTGGTATAGCAGTCAGGGTCACAAACCATTAGACCATCACAATCAATGATAGCTTGACTTCGATACTCCTTGATAACTATGGAGTGATATCACAAAGTTATAGACCCAAAATACATAGAATCATAGTAATAAAAAAAGAAAAAACTCAGGTAAGCTAATTAGCATTCATAAGATCCTCATCTTATAACAAAACAAAAACAAATACATCTCAATCGTTTCTTAGCTAATAACTGTTGACTGAGAAACGTTTCATAAATATTTACGAGTCAAAATATTTGTGTTGCCTAACAATAGTATAAAGGATTCGACGGTACCGACGCCGTAATAGTAAAAAAAGACAGATGACAAACTGCTACTGAATTCCTAAACTCCTCGCCTAGAATGGTTGGCACCGTTTTGAATCTATCGGGTTCCGTATACAAATTATTTAAAATTAACTACCTGACTTAGGAAAATGTTTACAGCCTTAATAAGATGCTATAAACTATTCTATATTTCAAACTGCATACGGTGTGCAAATTTGATTCATATTAAGGGAGTCCATCGCGGATAAAAAACACGTGACTATCAATTAATAAAATAGATTATTGAATTTCAGCGTTTATAGACACGAACACTCACGATCTTCTATCACTAATAGGGGGGAAAAATTGCGAACAAATAAAAATAAACAAAATTGTTGTAGCCAAAGCATTATATATTTCCTTATTATTACTGTTCATTATCAATTTAATTTTGTATTCAGATGTTTTTTTGCCAAGGGACCGAGCAATGGTTTTTGAACTTATATACCTTTAATCTTCTACCAATATGGTACATTTTTTTATACAAAACATTTGTAACCTTAAAACCTCATACTTTATACTTGGCCAAAACAATAGAACGAAATCCTTAATTAACTTCAGTAAATAAATGGACAAACAAAAGCTAAATAAGAAAAGGTTTAAAATATTTATGGGTTCAAGCACCCAGCGCGGTGATCCCTAAAAATAAAGTATTTTAAATTTGAAGCGAGGAGGCGTGAGCCGCGCTCGCCACCTGCGCTATCTAGCCGTCCGCATCGGAAGCAAGAGTATTTTTTTCTCACGGACTGCATTCTCTTACCTCACCGTGAAACAACCAACCATTGATCTCCCCCACCTATACCCAATACATAGCCGCACCACACATTCCTTACCGCAACCCAATCTAAAGACACCGCGTAATGTATATCGTACAATTTTAAACAGACCATTTCACATATTTTGTGTGTTGTTTATATTGAGGGAGGCAGTGAAGGCGCCCTTTTACCTATGGCCTGCTCGGGTATATTCGTGAACGTGATCTTTGTGCTGTAACAATGACGGATTGACTAAAAAGGGCATTGTTTAATGATGGGCATGAAGTATGTAAACACGCGCGTTTTGGGAAACTATGGGAAGATGGGAAATTCGTAAACAGTATAAAGACGGCATTATATTAAATCCTCTTTGTACAAAACTTCTTGTTTTGTTTTTCTCTCGGTATTTGCGTGGCATGTTTATACATTTTCCCATGCAGTAGATTTGTCTCTATAACAGGAGTTGGCTCGGAACAGGTCCATTTACATAATATTAAGCGCAAATATATCCTTCTGCCGTAGCAATGTAGCTTCGATGACAGTTAACTTTAATACAGCCAAGTAAGGAAGTTTGTGTTCGACTGAAACCACGATTCGTAGAGAAGACATGTCGTGTGTCTCGGGGTCCTGAGGGTGGATGTTCGACAAATATTTAAACAGAGATTATGTTTATTTTAGATCGTAACTTCAAAAATTATCATTTGATTTTCATACGGTCACATTCGATACATTTCCCACAGTCAGAAAGTTCGCCGTCTCATTACCGAACGTTTAGCAATGCGCTCCCATGGCGTACACAATGCTTACGGAGATCCAAGTAATGATCGCCAATTGTTTCGGCCATCTTGAAATATGAGCGACGCAATCGAGCCTTATTCGCTTTATTAAAATTTCGTTTAAAGAGGCGCCTGATATCCGTACGCCGACATATTGGGTAATTATTTTTTCTTGAAACGATCTTCCGTTTATCTTATAACGTTGCTTTAAAAATGAGAGAACGCGGACCGCCCAGCGACGCTTAGTGGACGTCATATCCGAAGAATTTTTAATATCGCCGTAGTTAATTAAAGTGTGTTTAACCATTATCCGTCGATTTATCAAAATGTAATTGCGAGTAGAAAATGCACAGCATGTAATGTAAATACACGACCGCTTCGGCGTGCGTGATGAACATTAATAATGGGAACTCTTATCCTTTATAATTTGCATTCTCCCATGTTTAATGTCGCGCTGCATCATGATTATGATTCTTCATTTAATTCTTTATCAGATGGGCATGTCGTATTTGTGATGTGTGCTCGTATGTATCTAAAACACGTGAGTCCTAGAGATGTCCTGATAAAGCTAACTTGCATCTGTTTGGTCTCGCTACTGCAGTCAGATTTTCTTAAGTCTTTGATAAGTTTTACTTGTAATAATTTTCTTTTTAATTATATCGTGTTTATTAACAGTATCAAAATATTTTAAAATGGGACTAAATCGCCACACTTGTAATCAATGATAACCAACGATAACCGCACATACAGCATGTTAACAATCAAATAACAGTTGAATAGCCTACAAAACTCCAGAAAGTAATATTATCAGTAAATCTCACCCTAATAATTGCCCATCGATTAAAACTGTGTAGGTTTATATTAAAAAGGTAATCATCACTTGAAAATCAAGAGATGGGTCAAAAGGTTCACAAACACCGCGGGAGACCTCCTATTTGTGATGTCCAACACCTTATAACCGTTGAAGTAACATCTCGAAATAATTTATAGAATTCATGGCGTTATATAAATGTAATTTAGTATTGATTTTCAAATCAATTTTCAATTGGTTCGTGAGGTCCGTCCCAAGGTTGTGTTACTACATACATGTAAACGTCTAAGACAGTTTTCAAAGAAACAGTTTATTACATTTCGCGGGAGTGACAGTCGCTCGGGGTGTTAGTTTACATGTAATTTCAATAGCTATACATTTATAATTTATATAAATAAATCCGTCAATTCTCAGTATAACAGCTTGTGAACATTTATCATAGACACAAAATGTGTTCCGTGAAATCATTTTAAATTCAACATGCGCATATAAGTTAGTATTTTATGGTCTTTGACTAGATGCGTGGTCACATTTGTACCTTCCTATGTGTTAAAATACGTATGTATCATATATATACAGTTTATTTCTCAATAAACTTCTTAGTGTGACTCTGGGGTTAAATGAACTCAAATAATTGCACCTAACAGATTGTTATAGAAAAGATTGACACTGCGTCATTCGATAGAGGTCTTTTTTTTTTATTTGATAACTTTGAAAAAATTACACACTGCTTTTGTTACTTCAACAAAAATAATTTTAACATTATGTAACTTTATTATTTTATATATAATTAGAATTAAAATAAAAAGCATGTTATCTCAGACTGAATACTTTAATTCAGTTAAACAAAAGTTGAAAAGTGTAAAAAAATATATCGAAAATTACAATTTCAAGCAAATTTCAGAAGCGATAAAAGATTCAAATTAAATACTCTTTGGTTCGATAAACGGTCCAGTTTCCTTTCGACTAAACACAAGACCGTTGTGTAAATCGCTGATTCGCTTTCAATATAACTTGCACTTTTGATTGTATAAAAAGATGGCTTGATGAGAATCATTTATTACTATGTTGTTAGTATATAGACACTGTACGTGACATAAATATACAGATAACATCATGAATAATGCATGTGAAGTTACCTTAAGTTCATAGTCAGTTCAAGGCATTTAGTCATCAAAATATTTCTCGAATATGTTCAGATGGGTTATCAACAGAACCACAATATTTTAGGATCATGTAATGCCTCTATTAAAAAACAAATTGCAGTAGTTAACAACTAGTTTAACAGCCAGGTAAGCCTCATGAATATTCGTCCGCCTCTCCCCAGCTCTTAGACAAGGCAACAACAATAGTAAGAAAAGGATTTTTATAAGCTGTTACCACAACAAAGCCCTGCCTTTTGTGAGCACGTCACTGCTCAGCTCGTCACGTTTTTATCGTGTCTACGTGATAGGACAAGCACATCCTCAGGTGCCGACAGTTTTTGTTGTGGGAAAAAAACACAGCTACGTACGCGAGATCGAAATAAAAATCTCTCTAGAGATTGCTGATAACACTTTGTCTCAATAATTCCTTTGCAATTACTCTGCTATTTATACTCCAGAATGCTACACCATTTTAAGGTTGCAACGAAAAAAGTTCAAAACCTGTGGCTGAACTCACTCGGCTCCCCGCCCAGGTATAGGGATTAAAAAAAGAACGAAAAAGCGGCGTCGTCGGTCATCCTTTGTCTATTTTTTCCCGCCTATTTTCATTGTGAACCTTAGGATAATTACGAGATTTTACCTGTTCGAAATAAAACAATTAACGTGTGTTGCGCCGAGACAAATCACACAATAATTTGGGACCGGATTCGAGTAATTTTTTGATGGTTTAGTCGAAAGTTTTTGTGTTTCTTTAAACACATTCATACATTTTATGGGAATCAATCTTTGAATCAACTTGGACGTGCGTTCCGCTCGTAAAGCATTCGTCGTGGCCGGTGCCTAAATTAATTACAAATAATGATGCGTACGTCCAACATCCATTGTTTGTTTAAAAAACGAACGTTAAGATTTTTAATGAAATACATTTAGGCCTTAGGGTGACAGTTCGTTATTGGAGAAAAAATAAAACGCATGCATTTGACTTCCGCGCATCTGTTGAGTTTGGCCCGAAGGCGTGGGTCCCATCACGACTCCCATACTTATTTGTGTAACCCGGCCAAGAAAGGGAGTGCGCCCGGCTAAAAAGGCGACGCCGGGTTCGCTTGAATTTTCTGTTTTATTGGGTTATTGTTGCAAAATCGCACACAAATGCGGTGGATTCCTCGCATTCCTCGACAATTACTATTTCGTGAGTGACCCCGCACTCGCGCCGAATGTCCGTAGACCTGGCTCGCCGACGAATGTCTGACCTTTGGCACCAGACTCCTTGGTGTTGAGGAAACCATATCTTTACGCTGTCTAGCCGAGTGATATTTCTACAATCGTTAACGTCAATGGGAAACACTCCAATGGATACACGTTATTTATTAATTACTCTTTACGATTTTAGAAGCAATGTTTAGGATAAAAAACTGTCCAGCCTCTTCAATAGAAAAGATTAAACTCTTGGAATTTCACACCTTAAGACCATTAACATACATTGCGCTCGTATAATAACTTCAACAATAATTCAACAGCAATTAGTTTTAATAATTCTGATTAAGCACACGATTTAACTCGGGAAATTACTCAATAAAGTATTCAATACCATAATGACCGCGATTGTCGGCCGGCATGGTAATAACCATGCGTAGATATTCCCCATTGTATTCTGTTTTAGGTAACATTTAAATATTTCCATATTGACTCAACAGCCTTAATAATGTACTGCGTGGCCCCTGTTCGAGTCCTTATGTATTTTTAATATGAAATTGAATATGTTTCAAAGGCTTTTAAGCCGCGTAGGTAAGGTGGTACAAAATCTAAGGAGATTTAAAATTCTAAATAGTATCTAGAATTTATTATGGTGGTAGTTTCGAAATACCTTATTATTACTAAACAACTTATGTATCAAATATATTCTTGATTCCACATTACACAGACAAAAAGAAGAACATGTTCAAAAGTTGAATTAAGAAAAGGATTCTAACTGTCTAATATACGGGAAAATAATGACAGATGACGGAATATGCTTTTAAAACACTTAGGGCTGATTTTTTAATCATAAGTTAACTTCTATCTGAGGAATAAATATGGCGGTTTGACATATTTTCTATACCAAAGATAAAAGTTATCTGACGATTGAAAAATCGGCCCTTAGATAATTAACATCAAAATGCAGGGCAAAAACATGCAGAAACATTAGAACCTCCTTTTCAAAGTCGATTCAAAAGCATGCCATTTGAACGAAGGTCGACTTGGAGAGGGTGGATAATTAAAACACTTGGAAACTAATATTAAGCGCGTATAATATAGTAAACCACAGTGCTTGCTGCTCACAACAAAAAAATTAATTCTCCGACATTTATAATATCCCGTGTAACGAAACCATAGCGCGATCTAAATCGATTCCAACGCCATCTATCGAGGTATCGTGTAAACTTTTACGTTTTATATTCCCTTTGATCGCGCTATGATTCCGTTGACCTATAATTACGTAGACATTCCGCCCACCAAGGACATTATGGCGAATGTCCTTCATCTGCCTCGCTTATCTATTACATTCTCATGCAGGTATAGTACAACCAAAAAAATTAAAACTAACAATTTTGTTTCTTAATAGTAAATACAACTACACACTAAACCGATACCTTATTACCTTATTTTAAAATCCTTAAAACTACTTAAATAAATCTTACTATTAATTGGCTACAGGTAATACACACACCCTTGACATAGGTCTTTTTATGGTGGACAATTTTGTCCTTATTGTGACCACACGTGTTAACCCATATCATCAACTACTCGAAGGTATACAACCGCCGTGTATGCTAACTTAGAAGCATCTGAAAACCCGTATAATTCTTGTTTTACTTTCTTTCCCGTGTTCAACCAACGTGGCACTTTTATATCAACTAAAGAAGCTAAGTTTTCACGGTGAGTAACCCATTCTTTTAATAAATTCTTTGGAACTTCTTCATCCCACTGCAGCCCTGCTAACCACAATTTTTGAATTAATGTTTTTGCTACTATTATGCTTGGTGCTAACCACCCCAGTGGATCAAACAATCGTGTAATATCCGCAATAATTTTTCTTTTTGTTGCAGGTCCAGCTATTGGCTTAAGCTCCAGGGAGTATTGGAAGCAATCGTCGCGCGTATTCCAGGTAAGTCCTAAGATTTTTGTTAATTCATCTATTTTAATCTGTAACGCTTCATCATTTCCATCTCTAATTTTATTTAATAATCCTTGACAATTGCTTTTCCATTTTTGTAATTCAAATCCGCCTTTACCTAGAATTTTGGTTATATCCGTATAAATTTTAAATGCATCTTCTTCAGTTTCAGCTCCTGACATTAAATCATCCATATAGAAATCGCTTACTATTATTTTGGCCAGATCTAAATTGTCTCCGCATTCATCAGCTGCAAGCTGTTGAAGAGCCTTCACAGCTAAGTATGGTGCCGAGGCTGTACCGAAGGTAACCGTTATCAATTCATAAGCCTTTATTTCCTTTTCAGGATCATCCCGCCAAAGTATTCGTTGTAATGGAGTATCTTGCCTATTAACTAAAACTCGTCGGTACATTTTCACTATATCAGCCACTATACAAATTCGATGTACTCTCCAGCGCATAATGATATGACGAAGATCGTCTTGCAAAGCTGGGCCAACCATTAAATCATCGTTCAGTGACCGCCCGATATTGTACTTACAGGAAGCATCAAATACAACACGCACCTTTGTTGTTTTTCTATCCTCACGGACTACAGCGTGATGAGGTAAGTAAACTCCCCTTATACTATCCCTATCTGATACTTCTACCATGTGATTGAGACTTAAATATTCTTGTATCACCTTAGCGTACTCAACCTTTAATTTATCATTTCTCGCTAACCTTACTTCTAACCCTTTCAGTCTTTTTTCAGCGATCCCCTTGGATTCAACGCCTTGATCGACCAGGTTTGTATCCCGTACCGGTAACTTTACGACATATCTGCCGTTCTTATTCCTTGTCGTCGTTGTCTTGAATAGTTCTTCACATTTGGTTTCTTCCTCCGTGAGCATCCTTTTTGTTCCAGATGGTTCTTCTAATTCCCAGAATTTCTTCAACAATTCATCATCCTGGACACTGGAGTGCATCACGGTAATGTGTGAATGAAAAATAGACTCAGGATCGACTGCACAAGCTCCCGATAATATCCACCCAAAGGTGGTATCTTGAGCTAATAAATTTCCATTTATATTTCTTTTAATTCCCTCCTGGATAATTTGACTGTAAACCTCAGCACCCAATAAAATGTCAATTTTATTGGGTCTGTGGTATTCAGGGTCAGCCAATTCATTATCGGTCAAGTCTACCCACTCTATCCTAGCTACTTTCGTACCTGGGAGAAGGGCAGTGACTGACTTCAAGACGTAAACATTTACCTTTATTTGGAAATGTGGGTCTATTCTTGACCTCAAATTAATATTAACCGTATACTTAGACGTTAAGCTTTCACCCCCTACACCTGACACAGTGTGCCTTGATGGCTTTTTCTTTAAACCTAGATATTGAACCAGAGATTCCGTAACAAAAGAACCCTGTGATCCCTGATCCAATAACGCCCTTGCCGTATAATAAGTCCCATTCCTCGACTCAGCCTTTACTAAAGCTGTTGCCAACAAGACAGTTTTACTGTTTCCCGTCGCGAGACATGAGACTACCTGTGTTTTTGATCCTTCCGCTTTACAAGCGTCCTTATTTCCCTCGTAAATTCCCGATGAGGTTTCCGCGCGAGCAGCACTACCACCTTCACCAATTTCCGACCCTACAACACCTTGTTGGTGTAACAATGAATGGTGGCGTCTTTTGCACACCTGGCACCTGAGAGTGTTTTTACAATACCTAACAGAGTGGTTGCTAAGCAGGCAGATAAAACATAATCTGTTCTTTAGAACAAAGTTCCTCCGAGATTCCGTACTTTCCTTAATAAATTTTGGACATGAACTTATTTTGTGCTCACCTGCGCAAAAGGCACAAGATACCCTTTTATCGTTAACTACGTGTAATACCCCTGTAGTTTTTGGGACCCTCTCTACTTTCGTTCCTAAATTCTCTAAAGCCCTAAAACGGTTAACGAGGAATTCTTTCAGTTCCTCGAAAGTAGGAAGGTTGTCCTTAGGATCAGATGCTACCTTCAACTCCCATGCCCTTCTAGTTACCTTATCAAGCTTCTCAGTGATAATATGTATAATCAAAGTTGAAGCAAGATCTATATCTAAATTTTTTATTGATTCTAAACAATCAGTTGTGGTATTCAGAAGCTTTTTAATATCCGTTGCGGACTCTTCAATTATGGCCTTTTGATTAAATAAAGTTTTAACCATCCCGTTTGCCAAAAATCTTTTATTATTATACATGGACTCTAGTTTTGTCCAACTGGTACTATAATTATCTGCAGTCACCTGTATATTCCTTAATAAGAGTTCCGCCTCCCCAGTTAAATACCCTTTCAAATAATATAATTTCTGAGCATCATTCAATTTATTATTTTTATGAATTAACCCCATAAACAAATCTCTAAAGGTCAACCACTCCTGATATTTACCAGAAAACATTGGTATTTTAACCTCCGGCAACCGAAAATTATTTTCTTCTTTACAACTACTACTAAGACCCGGGCTACTATCATTACTAGATACACATTTATTTTTTCTTAGAATCTCTTTCAGAGTACTTTTGAATTGCACATATAATTCCTCTACTTCATCGTAAACACAATCTTTATGGTAAGTAGAGCTGGATAATTCAGATTTTTTAACTTCGCTTATTATTTTAACATGTGTATTATAGAAAAGTTGCCATAGTTGTTCTAAACTCTCTAAGCGTGTTTCAATGTACGATACAGTAAGTAGATCTTTTGGGCATTTTTTAAAGTTAATCATAGCCTTATTAATTTTGACTTTTACGTCTTCTTGGATATCCACTAACGAATCCATTTTATAAATACAATATTAGACGTAGAAACACAAACACAAATAAGACAAAAACACAACAATTAATCTAATACTACAGCACAAATAACACAAAGTGATACGCTAAACTTAATGTCCACTAAGTAGTTATATTCTTCTCGCACTTGATCCGAACACAAACTTAAATTCCCGAAAATTTTACAAGTCTTTTTGAGTTCAATTTCTATACATAATCGGGCATAGGTTCCCCGTCCCAACCACTTTTTCTTAGAAACTATTACAAGTCCAAATTACTATTGTTGAAAGTACTCACGGTTTTTTCACCATACACTCACTGACACTGATACGGTGGCGCCCTCTGTGCTACGGCGTTCACCTTCCTGCTCGCCTCCCTCGCTTCGCCCTCCGGCTGCTGCTATCACCAGTAGTGCTGCTCCACGCTCCACTGGATCCTCCCTGCACCAACCGGTCTTCCACCTCCAGCTTCTGGCACCTCTCACCTGGTACTCACTGAAGGCTGATCTGGACAGCAATCCGCTGCCCAGTATCGAAGCGTAGGATGGTAGATTCTACCACCTCTGGAACCCGCCACAACACTCCCGACCAATCCGACTCCGAAGGACCATGAACGAAGGTCGACTTGGAGAGGGTGGATAATTAAAACACTTGGAAACTAATATTAAGCGCGTATAATATAGTAAACCACAGTGCTTGCTGCTCACAACAAAAAAATTAATTCTCCGACATTTATAATATCCCGTGTAACGAAACCATAGCGCGATCTAAATCGATTCCAACGCCATCTATCGAGGTATCGTGTAAACTTTTACGTTTTATATTCCCTTTGATCGCGCTATGATTCCGTTGACCTATAATTACGTAGACACCATTGTTTTTGAATAAAAATTAAGTTTCGATGGAGTAATATTTACAACCGACCGAGATCTTTTGATTATCAAAAAGATGCTTTCGGAGTTAATAACTCGGCCTGAATTATAGTAGTCACAGGTTGTGTGGCCATCGGTTATGTTAAGGAAACGAGTTGCCTTCTCTGAGGTGTTTATTTATTGTAATTTGTCCGGGATAATGAGAAACCAGGCTATAAACATGGATTCTTAACGTGTTTATTTAATGAAATAAGATAATTATAAGTGTGATGTAGACATTTAGTTGTTACGAACCATTATCTTGATGCCTATCTGCAAATTGAAAAAAAAAGTTAAAATGAAGATGATAAGGCACATGATTAATAATTTTCGTCACTCTACCCAAGGAATACTTTTACAATCGCTAAAATGTATGGAGATGACAGTTCTAAGTCACAAATGACTAATTCAAATGAAATGTTATAAATTACATTCAAAACTTCGTTCTGTCACTCCCAATTAAAAAAAAATAAGACTTTTGAAACTGACTCTTTCCTAAAGTCATGATTCATGATATCCAAGACATACACTGCCCCGTACGAAATTAACTAGGTACCTATTTATCATATGTCAAAACCAATATAACAAAAAATACGTAAATACCTCAACATAAAGTAACGCATGATTTGTAACGCGATTAAAACAAAACGGTTTACAAGTAACTGTTAATTTCATCACGTTACAGTAATCGATTCAGTTACCTTAGCGTGCGCTTCGCCTAGCGCGAAAAATTGCACAGGCATTCCTGCAACCAACTTCACAGCGAATATTTCAAATCATAAAACTAAATAGGATGTTATTTATGTGTACCTACGCGTAGCAGACATCTCAGGGGGAATTACTTTCATATAGTAGTTTTTGTTCCGGCACGCGTGCAGTGTGTGCGGAATGCGCTCGTGACGATCGATTTCGCGCGCAATCATCGCTCGCCATCTTGTTTTTGCTGTCAAAATAATAGCCCCGGGCGCGTTCTGTTGCACGCTACTGTCTTCAACATGTGATGTCACAATTAATAATAATACTCTGAATTCGGCAAAGATTAAACTGCATCGGTATTATGATACCGAGACTAATTTGTTTTTATTAATGTAATTAAATTAAAGCTGTTATTAAGAACATTATTGCGGATTAAGATGAATGTTTTTTTTGCGGACCTGGCGGTGTGGGCGTGTAAGCTTTTATTGTTAATCAGTCTGACTTAAGCTTAGGGATCAAAATAAAAATAATGTTTTGTGAGGGGTGACCTTTCAACGGCGAGATTTTAATCGAAAGAAAAAAGTATTGAAGAAAACGTTTCATTATTTCGAAGCAACCCAGTGTAATTGAGTATATTAAACTTTATAATAACAATCGCCGTACAAAGAGATTATACACGATATTACACAGGGACGTAATCTAGATAATTATGTGTCCAATATTGTCAAATGCGTTTATTATTACAATACAATGTAGCTAACACCAAAAATACTTATGGATTTTATAAAGCATCTTTTATATGCGGCAAACTTAACGACACAAGTTAGCTAATTTAATTAAGGTTATAAATTAGGGCATATAATGACCAAAGACATGAGCATAATCATAAAACATGAGCACATTATGGTAATAACTTCGTACTTTAAAAACCACTTTATATGATTAAAGCAAATATTAAAAAAAATCGTTAACGTTAAAAATCGTAATTTACTTTGTAATCTTACGATTTTCGTTAACTTTCTTGCAGCCTGATAGCTAGTACCTACTTGAGACGATCTTAAAAATGTCCTATATCAGCTGAAATCTCACGTTAAATATATAAAAAAAAACAAGAGAAAAGCATACTTGTTTTTATATTTAAACAAAACCCATAAACATTATTTAAAATCTAGACTAATTATAACATAAACGTTCATAATAAGTAATGTATCCGGTGACTCCATAACCTTATCGCTTGTCATTTTATATTTAGCCATAAACATTAATGGAAATTTTTATTTTTATTACAACGCTCTCGAAAGCATTGTCGGTATCATTCTCTCTTGTTTAAAGACCACCAACGATATGTTGATTATAATTATACTTTTAAATAATTACCAATATGCAAGTCAATTAATGGTCACCTTTATAGCTAATAAATAGAACCTAAAAGGCAATATAGATTATGGAATGCACTTAGCTGGAGATATATTAGATTTAAGTTGTTTAAATCGTTTGATTATGAAATTTTCGAAGTTGTTCGTTACATTTGTGTATCTGAGAAATGCTTATAGCTCTTATAAATAACAGACATTAAATTGTTAAGATAGAAATTAAGAAATAAATGTAGACTACGAAATTAATCGCTTTTACATTTATATTGTGTTGGTAAGTTTTTTAAGATTTTTTTTTTATATTTCATACAAAACTTCTTAAAAAATGTTGATTATTTGTGATTAAACGGCATATATATACTCAGAAAATAACATGTAACCTATAATTAACAAAGTTCCTTTAACAAAATCCCGACTTATTGCTTACATTACAAAAGCAATTTCCTCCAACAAGTTACAAGGCCGAGTCCGTCCCTGCCTCCTCGCTCATAGGGTGTGCGGCGCAGGGTAGACTTAATTAGTTCTTAGACGCGCAAGAATGTGGCACGGAGCGGCTACGATGTTATCCAGAAATTAGCCGGCGACCAAATTAGCTTCCACCGCCGTCCTATGTAATATACAGGCTACCTACCTACCAGTAGGTTAAACTAAAACTGTTGTTAATGTGGAAAAGAGATGGCAATGTATTGTGTATAGCGTTGTCTCGCTTCCACTTCAACAGTCTTGGTATAAAAGGTGGATGTAGGGTGTTTTTAGATAGAGCCTGTAGCAATTGTATGTAATATACTCGGTATTAAGTGCTGTGAAGGAAGAGGATGGGCCGGAGTAGTCATACTGCTGAAGAGTTTGTTTGTTTGTTTGTTTGTTTGTTTGAACGCGCTAATCTCAGAAAGTACTGCTTCGAATTGAAAAATTCTTTTTGTGTTGAATAGACCATTTATCGAGGAAGGCTTTAGGCTATATATCATCACGCTGCGACTAACAGGAGCGAAGATACAATGGAAAATGTGGAAAAACGGGGAAAATTATTCATCTTTCCACTCCATTCAGGCTTCCGTTGTTTGCGCTGCGAAAACGGTTCAAAATACCAATAAAAAGGGTAGGAAAGAATTATTCGTCTTGAATTATCTAAAAAAATGTCCGCAACTGTAGGTATATGTTTATCACTAACTCACTAGAATAGTTTTATGGTAATTATATTTGGTTGAAATAATGCATTATTACAAATTATTTGTTGGAGTTGTATCATCATAATAAAAATATTAATCTTGAACGAGATTTGAGAATAGACAATATGACAATACTTATAACAGTTCTGATAATTCAACTAAATAAATCCAATTATTTTGTTAAATGATGCGTGTAATAATTATTATTACTATAATATTTTTATAATTCACATAATATATATTTTAAGTCCGTATCGATTCATTCCTTTTTATTGATGTTTTTAAGCTGGTCAACTCACTATGAAATAAAACTGATAGACGTCAAATGTTAACCGTTAAAATAACTAGAACATAGGTTTCTAATTATTAAACATTACCTACGTTATTTCTTCGGAACTATAATGCCTAGAAAAAGAAGTCAGCTTTCTCGGCAGACTGCTACTGCAAAGCGGATGCGAGTTTTGCGCAGCAATGAAACAGAGGATGAAAATATGCATAGGTTGGCTACTCAACGAGCAATCAGTGAACAAAACCGTGCTAATGAATCTATCGTTGAACGTTCGCAGCGTCTAGCCTCACAAAATTTGAGAACTTTGGCGAACCGACAACGGGAATCAAGCGCTGAACGTTCGCAGCGACTAGCTTCACAAAATTTCAGAACTTTGGCGAACCGACAACGGGAATCAAGCGCTGATCGTTCTCAACGTTTAGCCTCACAAAATTCCCGAACATTGGTGAACAGACTACGGGAATCAAGCGCTGATCGGTCTCAACGTTTGGCCTCACAGAATTCTCGAACATTGGTGAACAGACTACGGGAATCAAGAGCTGATCGTTCTCAACGTTTAGCCGCACAGAATTCTCGAACATTGGTGAACAGACTACGGGAATCAAGCACTGAGAGATCCCATCGATTATCACAGCAGAATGTACGATCAGCAAGAAATAGAACTCGCAGGCAAGTTAATTTATTAAATGCTGCGTTTGCTTATGATTGTACCCTTGACTATACTAAGCTAAATGGTATTGATATTGGCAGAATGGATAAAATATGCAACTTATGCCAAGCAAAAAAATGGGTGACTGAAGCTTCTGGACTGTGTTGCAGTGGTGGCAAAGTTAATATACCTATAATTCCGGAACCAGCTACAGTTTTAAAAGAACTGATATCGGGCTCACATCCATCATCAAAGCATTTCTTAAATCACTCAAGACAATATAATACACTATTTCAGATGACTTCATTTGGTGCCAAAGAGATTCGTGAGGGAAACTTTATGCCCACTTTTAAAGTCCAAGGGCAAGTTTATCACTTGATCGGTAACTTACTTCCAGCTGAAGGGGCACAACCCGAATTTTTGCAAATATATTTTGTTTCCCATGCAGATCAGGTATCATTGCGCACAAATTTGAATCCAAGTTTGCAAATCGATCTCATCAACGTTCTCCAAACATACCTTCACGATCATAATACGTATATTCAAAGTTTTAAATACAATCTGGAAAATAGACCTCCGAATGACTTAAAACTTATTATTCATGCTGATGTGAAACCTCCTAACGAGCATCGAGGTCGGTATAATGCGCCAATAGTAGATGAAGTAGCTGTTCTTTTGATAGACGAAGACAAAGGTCCCCGAGATATTGTGTTGACTGCGAGAGATGGTGGACTTCAAAGAGTTTCTGAAATTCATAGATCTTATGATCCACTTCAGTATCCATTACTGTTTCCCTGTGGTATTGACGGATACTGTATAAATATTCCACAGCAGAATACTGCTGCTAGATCTAAAACTGTATCATGTATGCAGTTCTATGCATTTAGACTCATGGTGAGAAGTAATGACTTTAATAGCATACATTATTTCAAAGGATTATTCAACCAATATTGTGTTGATATGGCGGCAAAAATGATTACCGAGAGGCTTGACTTCATCAAAAGAAATCAAAAAACGTTGAGAGCAGAAGAGTACATTCATTTAAGAGATGCCGTGGTTAGTGATGGCAATATAAACGCTTCTAATATTGGCCAGCATGTTATATTGCCGTCGTCATTTACAGGGTCCCCCAGATATATGAACGAAAAAAGTCAAGATGCCATGACATATGTCAGGAAATTTGGAAGACCAGATCTCTTCGTTACATTTACATGTAACTCCGAATGGCCGGAAATAAAAATCGAGCTATTACCCAATCAACACTCTTACGATAGACATGATCTGGTTTCTAGAGTATTTCATTTAAAACTCAAAAAAATTATAGACCTACTAACCAAAAAAAATATTTTTGGAAAATCGAAAGCCTTTGTTTATAGCGTAGAATGGCAAAAAAGAGGTTTACCTCACGCCCATATTTTATTGTGGCTGGTTAACAAAGTACAACCAAGTTTTATAGATTCCATAATATCGGCTGAAATCCCTGACAAACAACAAGATCCAATTCTTCATAATATTGTCATAAAAAATATGATACATGGTCCTTGCGGATTTCATAATCCTGCGTCACCATGTATGAAAGAAAACATGTGTTCTAAAAAGTACCCCAGGCATTTTATTTCTGAAACACAAACCGGGGATGACGGTTACCCAGTCTACAGGCGCAGGTCCCCAGATAATGGTGGAAACTCAGCATTAATTTGTGTTAAAGGTACGGAAATTCGCGTGGATAATAGGTGGGTTGTTCCCTATAATCCAGTGCTATCACGAATTTTCAATGCACACATTAACGTAGAGTTTTGCCACTCGGTCAAAGCTATTAAGTACATCTGTAAGTACATTCATAAAGGTTCTGATCAAGCCACATTTTCGTTACAAAATAATAACGATGAAGTAGAAAAATATCTAAACGGGCGCTATATAAGTTCCTCGGAAGCGCTCTGGAGAATTTTCCAATTTCCTATTCATGAACGTTTTCCGGCAGTAGTTCATTTAGCAGTTCATTTGGAAAATGGACAAAGAGTTTATTTTTATAATAATGCAAACCTTCAAGATCGCGTTAATAATCCTTCACCAACGACACTTACAGCGTTCTTTGATCTTTGCAAACGTGACGATTTTGCAAAAACCCTTTTATATCACGAAGTACCCCAGTATTACGTATGGGAACAAAAAACATTTTCTAGAAGAAGACGAGGGCAAGACGTTGAAGGATATCCGGGCGTTAAAAAAGACTCAACTTTAGGACGTATCTACAACATTCATCCAACTCAAACTGAATGTTTTTATTTAAGAATGTTACTGCAACATGTTCGCGGTCCACTGTCATTTGAACATCTAAGGACCGTAAATGGTGTTATTTGCCAAACTTATCAAGGCGCTTGCAAGGAGTTAGGTTTACTGGAAGGAGATGAACATTGGCACAATACAATGTCAGATGCTGTCATGTCCGAGCCAGCCACAAAATTAAGAGAACTATTTACCATCATCCTGATATTTTGCCAACCATCTGACCCCTTAGAGTTATGGAATAAATTTCGTAATGCTTTATGTGACGATGTATTGAACAGAATGCGTAATGAGAATCAGGATATGACATTAGAATATAATGATGACATATACAATGATGGACTAATCTTAATTGAGGATAAAATTCATGAGATGAGCGATAAATCACTAACCGATTTTGGGCTACCTGTATCAAAAAGGATAAATTCTCTTAATCATCTGGATCAATTAGAAGTAGCGTTGCGAAAACCATATCATACTATAAATGAATTAAATGAGTACATTACCCAAAATGAACCAAAATTAGTTAATGACCAGGTGACCGCGTATAATTGCGTTATGCACAGTGTATGTTTTAGTGAAGGAAAAATATTTTTTTTGGATGCTCCCGGTGGAACCGGCAAAACCTTCATTACCAATCTTATACTAGCAAAAGTAAGGTCTCAGGGAAAGCTAGCTTTGGCAGTAGCGTCATCAGGCATCGCTGCAACTTTATTAGCAGGTGGACGTACCGCTCATTCGACTTTTAAACTCCCCTTAACTGTTTCTCTACAGAACGATAGCGTGTGCTCCATACGTAAAAATGGCCCTTTAGGAAAAGTTTTGCAAGATGTCAATTTAATAATCTGGGATGAATGCACCATGATCCACAGAGCTCATGTAGAGGCATTAGATAGGACTCTCAGAGATATTAGAAGTTGTGAAAAAATCGTGGGTGGGATTACCGTTATGTTTGCTGGGGACTTTCGACAAACTTTACCAGTAACAGTAAGGGGAACTAGAGCAGACATTGTAAAGTCTTGCCTTAAAAGTTCCCCATTATGGAAGTTTGTTAACACACTAAAATTAAATACAAATATGAGAGCACATTTGGGGGAGGTAGTATTACCTTTCCTTCAAAGTTACTTTTAGTAGGAGACGGCAAAGTACCCCATTTCGAAAATAAAATTGAAATTGATCGCGAATTAGGAAAAAGAGTAAGTAACATTGAGGATTTGATTTCAAAAGTTTACCCTGATATCAGCCAAATAGCAAATAAAGATCATCAATGGATGTGTCGAAGGGCAATTTTGGCGGCGAAAAATAGTAGCGTGGACGAAATTAACGACCTAATTTTAAGTAAACTTCCAGGAGACATAGTTACCTACACATCTATAGATAATGTAATGGAAGAAGAAGATACGGTCCATTACCCACAGGAGTTTCTCAATTCTTTGAACCCAAGTGGTCTTCCCCCGTATTCCCTCAATTTAAAAATAGGTGCTCCAATAATATTACTCCGAAATCTTAAACCACCAAATTTATGCAACGGGACCCGACTTCAAATCAAATTTCTACGCAATAATGTCATCGTTGCAATAGTTTTGACTGGTCCAGCAGTTGGTCAAACAGTTCTTATACCTCGCATACCGATGATCCCGAATGATTTACCATTTCAATTTAAAAGAATTCAATATCCCGTAAAGCTATCTTTCGCCGTTACTATTAATAAATCACAGGGGCAAACATTTACAAACGTAGGAATCGATTTACGACAAGACTGTTTTTCACACGGCCAACTATATGTTGCGCTGTCGAGATGTGGTTGCGGAGAAAATCAATATGTTCTAATGCCACAAGAAAATAAAACTAAAAATATAGTTTACGCAGAAGTACTTTAAAATAATAATGTTCTTTTAAAAACTTAATTGTCTAAAGACGGACTAAGCAAAAATATTGTACACTCTAATACCGCTAATATTTCATTTTTCAACTGCCATACTGGTAGAACGGTATGAATTTTGATGTTCAGATAGCTATCAAGAATTGTAATCTATACTAATATTATAAAGCTGAAAAGTTTGTTTGTTTGAACGCGCTAATCTCAGAAAGTATTGGTTCGAATTGGAAAATCCTTTTATGTCGAATAGACAATTTCTTTAAATATATTCATTACTTTCATAAAGATTAATGCATTAACTTAAAAACAACATACTTTTACTACTACTTTCATTTAAGTATAATAAATCCTAGGACTGATTTAATGAATCAGTGAATTTATTTTTTATTGTTTTTTATGTTTGATTTGTATATGTGTAAATTTCAGTAATGTGTATAGCTATTAACAATAAAAATGAAACAATATGGGTTATGATTACCTGAAATAAGTGTCTTTCATTTTATTTATTTTATGTAGTAGATGATTATTTGTATTGAACTCATAATTAGAAACAACATACACGGCAAAACAACGTTTGCCGGGTCAGCTAGTAATAACATAAACGTTCATAATAAGTAATGTATCCGGTGACTCCATAACCTTATCGCTTGTCATTTTATATTTAGCCATAAACATTAATGGAAATTTTTATTTTTATTACAACGCTCTCGAAAGCATTGTCGGTATCATTCTCTCTTGTTTAAAGACCACCAACGATATGTTGATTATAATTATACTTTTAAATAATTACCAATATGCAAGTCAATTAATGGTCACCTTTATAGCTAATAAATAGAACCTAAAAGGCAATATAGATTATGGAATGCACTTAGCTGGAGATATATTAGATTTAAGTTGTTTAAATCGTTTGATTATGAAATTTTCGAAGTTGTTCGTTACATTTGTGTATCTGAGTAATGCTTATAGCTCTTATAAATAACAGACATTAAATTGTTAAGATAGAAATTAAGAAATAAATGTAGACTACGAAATTAATCGCTTTTACATTTATATTGTGTTGGTAAGTTTTTTAAGATTTTTTTTTTATATTTCATACAAAACTTCTTAAAAAATGTTGAGTATTTGTGATTAAACGGCATATATATACTCAGAAAATAACATGTAACCTATAATTAACAAAGTTCCTTTAACAAAATCCCGACTTATTGCTTACATTACAAAAGCAATTTCCTCCAACAAGTTACAAGGCCGAGTCCGTCCCTGCCTCCTCGCTCATAGGGTGTGCGGCGCAGGGTAGACTTAATTAGTTCTTAGACGCGCAAGAATGTGGCACGGAGCGGCTACGATGTTATCCAGAAATTAGCCGGCGACCAAATTAGCTTCCACCGCCGTCCTATGTAATATACAGGCTACCTACCTACCAGTAGGTTAAACTAAAACTGTTGTTAATGTGGAAAAGAGATGGCAATGTATTGTGTATAGCGTTGTCTCGCTTCCACTTCAACAGTCTTGGTATAAAAGGTGGATGTAGGGTGTTTTTAGATAGAGCCTGTAGCAATTGTATGTAATATACTCGGTATTAAGTGCTGTGAAGGAAGAGGATGGGCCGGAGTAGTCATACTTATATAGGTAGACTAGCTGACCCGGCAAACGTTGTTTTGCCGTGTATGTTGTTTCTAATTATGAGTTCAATACAAATAATCATCTACTACATAAAATAAATAAAATGAAAGACACTTATTTCAGGTAATCATAACCCATATTGTTTCATTTTTATTGTTAATAGCTATACACATTACTGAAATTTACACATATACAAATCAAACATAAAAAACAATAAAAAATAAATTCACTGATTCATTAAATCAGTCCTAGGATTTATTATACTTAAATGAAAGTAGTAGTAAAAGTATGTTGTTTTTAAGTTAATGCATTAATCTTTATGAAAGTAATGAATATATTTAAAGAAATTGTCTATTCGACATAAAAGGATTTTCCAATTCGAACCAATACTTTCTGAGATTAGCGCGTTCAAACAAACAAACTTTTCAGCTTTATAATATTAGTATAGATTACAATTCTTGATAGCTATCTGAACATCAAAATTCATACCGTTCTACCAGTATGGCAGTTGAAAAATGAAATATTAGCGGTATTAGAGTGTACAATATTTTTGCTTAGTCCGTCTTTAGACAATTAAGTTTTTAAAAGAACATTATTATTTTAAAGTACTTCTGCGTAAACTATATTTTTAGTTTTATTTTCTTGTGGCATTAGAACATATTGATTTTCTCCGCAACCACATCTCGACAGCGCAACATATAGTTGGCCGTGTGAAAAACAGTCTTGTCGTAAATCGATTCCTACGTTTGTAAATGTTTGCCCCTGTGATTTATTAATAGTAACGGCGAAAGATAGCTTTACGGGATATTGAATTCTTTTAAATTGAAATGGTAAATCATTCGGGATCATCGGTATGCGAGGTATAAGAACTGTTTGACCAACTGCTGGACCAGTCAAAACTATTGCAACGATGACATTATTGCGTAGAAATTTGATTTGAAGTCGGGTCCCGTTGCATAAATTTGGTGGTTTAAGATTTCGGAGTAATATTATTGGAGCACCTATTTTTAAATTGAGGGAATACGGGGGAAGACCACTTGGGTTCAAAGAATTGAGAAACTCCTGTGGGTAATGGACCGTATCTTCTTCTTCCATTACATTATCTATAGATGTGTAGGTAACTATGTCTCCTGGAAGTTTACTTAAAATTAGGTCGTTAATTTCGTCCACGCTACTATTTTTCGCCGCCAAAATTGCCCTTCGACACATCCATTGATGATCTTTATTTGCTATTTGGCTGATATCAGGGTAAACTTTTGAAATCAAATCCTCAATGTTACTTACTCTTTTTCCTAATTCGCGATCAATTTCAATTTTATTTTCGAAATGGGGTACTTTGCCGTCTCCTACTAAAAGTAACTTTGAAGGAAAGGTAATACTACCTCCCCCCAAATGTGCTCTCATATTTGTATTTAATTTTAGTGTGTTAACAAACTTCCATAATGGGGAACTTTTAAGGCAAGACTTTACAATGTCTGCTCTAGTTCCCCTTACTGTTACTGGTAAAGTTTGTCGAAAGTCCCCAGCAAACATAACGGTAATCCCACCCATGATTTTTTCACAACTTCTAATATCTCTGAGAGTCCTATCTAATGCCTCTACATGAGCTCTGTGGATCATGGTGCATTCATCCCAGATTATTAAATTGACATCTTGCAAAACTTTTCCTAAAGGGCCATTTTTACGTATGGAGCACACGCTATCGTTCTGTAGAGAAACAGTTAAGGGGAGTTTAAAAGTCGAATGAGCGGTACGTCCACCTGCTAATAAAGTTGCAGCGATGCCTGATGACGCTACTGCCAAAGCTAGCTTTCCCTGAGACCTTACTTTTGCTAGTATAAGATTGGTAATGAAGGTTTTGCCGGTTCCACCGGGAGCATCCAAAAAAAATATTTTTCCTTCACTAAAACATACACTGTGCATAACGCAATTATACGCGGTCACCTGGTCATTAACTAATTTTGGTTCATTTTGGGTAATGTACTCATTTAATTCATTTATAGTATGATATGGTTTTCGCAACGCTACTTCTAATTGATCCAGATGATTAGAGAATTTATCCTTTTTGATACAGGTAGCCCAAAATCGGTTAGTGATTTATCGCTCATCTCATGAATTTTATCCTCAATTAAGATTAGTCCATCATTGTATATGTCATCATTATATTCTAATGTCATATCCTGATTCTCATTACGCATTCTGTTCAATACATCGTCACATAAAGCATTACGAAATTTATTCCATAACTCTAAGGGGTCAGATGGTTGGCAAAATATCAGGATGATGGTAAATAGTTCTCTTAATTTTGTGGCTGGCTCGGACATGACAGCATCTGACATTGTATTGTGCCAATGTTCATCTCCTTCCAGTAAACCTAACTCCTTGCAAGCGCCTTGATAAGTTTGGCAAATAACACCATTTACGGTCCTTAGATGTTCAAATGACAGTGGACCGCGAACATGTTGCAGTAACATTCTTAAATAAAAACATTCAGTTTGAGTTGGATGAATGTTGTAGATACGTCCTAAAGTTGAGTCTTTTTTAACGCCCGGATATCCTTCAACGTCTTGCCCTCGTCTTCTTCTAGAAAATGTTTTTTGTTCCCATACGTAATACTGGGGTACTTCGTGATATAAAAGGGTTTTTGCAAAATCGTCACGTTTGCAAAGATCAAAGAACGCTGTAAGTGTCGTTGGTGAAGGATTATTAACGCGATCTTGAAGGTTTGCATTATTATAAAAATAAACTCTTTGTCCATTTCCAAATGAACTGCTAAATGAACTACTGCCGGGAAAACGTTCATGAATAGGAAATTGGAAAATTCTCCAGAGCGCTTCCGAGGAACTTATATAGCGCCCATTTAGATATTTTTCTACTTCATCGTTATTATTTTGTAACGAAAATGTGGCTTGATCAGAACCTTTATGAATGTACTTACAGATGTACTTAATAGCTTTGACCGAGTGGCAAAACTCTACGTTAATGTGTGCATTGAAAATTCGTGATAGCACTGGATTATAGGGAACAACCCACCTATTATCCACGCGAATTTCCGTACCTTTAACACAAATTAATGCTGAGTTTCCACCATTATCTGGGGACCTGCGCCTGTAGACTGGGTAACCGTCATCCCCGGTTTGTGTTTCAGAAATAAAATGCCTGGGGGTACTTTTTAGAACACATGTTTTCTTTCATACATGGTGACGCAGGATTATGAAATCCGCAAGGACCATGTATCATATTTTTTATGACAATATTATGAAGAATTGGATCTTGTTGTTTGTCAGGGATTTCAGCCGATATTATGGAATCTATAAAACTTGGTTGTACTTTGTTAACCAGCCACAATAAAATATGGGCGTGAGGTAAACCTCTTTTTTGCCATTCTACCGCTATAAACAAAGGCTTTTCGATTTTCCAAAAATATTTTTTTTGGTTAGTAGGTCTATAATTTTTTTGAGTTTTAAATGAAATACTCTAGAAACCAGATCATGTCTATCGTAAGAGTGTTGATTGGGTATAGCTCGATTTTTATTTCCGGCCATTCGGAGTTACATGTAAATGTAACGAAGAGATCTGGTCTTCCAAATTTCCTGACATATGTCATGGCATCTTGACTTTTTTCGTTCATATATCTGGGGGGACCCTGTAAATGACGACGGCAATATAACATGCTGGCCAATATTAGAAGCGTTTATATTGCCATCACTAACCACGGCATCTCTTAAATGAATGTACTCTTCTGCTCTCAACGTTTTTTGATTTCTTTTGATGAAGTCAAGCCTCTCGGTAATCATTTTTGCCGCCATATCAACACATATTGGTTGAATAATCCTTTGAAATAATGTATGCTATTAAAGTCATTACTTCTCACCATGAGTCTAAATGCATAGAACTGCATACATGATACAGTTTTAGATCTAGCAGCCAGTATTCTGCTGTGGAATATTTATACAGTATCCGTCAATACCACAGGGAAACAGTAATGGATACTGAAGTGGATCATAAGATCTATGAATTTCAGAAACTCTTTGAAGTCCACCATCTCTCGCAGTTCAACACAATATCTCGGGGACCTTTGTCTTCGTCTATCAAAAGAACAGCTTACTTCATCTTACTATTGGGCGCATTATACCGACCTCGATGCTCGTTAGGAGGTTTTCACATCAGCATGAATAATAAGTTTTAAGTCATTCGGAGGTCTATTTCCAGATTGTATTTAAAACTTTGAATATACGTATTATGATCGTGAAGGTATGTTTGGAGAACGTTGATGAGATCGATTTTGCAAACTTGGATTCAAATTTGTGCGCAATGATACCTGATCTGCATGGGAAACAAAATATATTTGCAAAAATTCGGGTTGTGCCCCTTCAGCTGGAAGTAAGTTACCGATCAAGTGATAAACTTGCCCTTGGACTTTAAAAGTGGGCATAAAGTTTCCCTCACGAATCTCTTTGGCACAAATGAAGTCATCTGAAATAGTGTATTATATTGTCTTGAGTGATTTAAGAAATGCTTTGATGATGGATGTGAGCCCGATATCAGTTCTTTTAAAACTGTAGCTGGTTCCGGAATTATAGTTATATTAACTTTGCCACCACTGCAACACAGTCCAGAAGCTTCAGTCACCCATTTTTTTGCTTGGCATAAGTTGTATTTTATCCATTCTGCCAATATCAATACCATTTAGCTTAGTATAGTCAAGGGTACAATCATAAGCAAACGCAGCATTTAATAAATTAACTTGCCTGCGAGTTCTATTTCTTGCTGATCGTACATTCTGCTGTGATAATCGATGGGATCTCTCAGTGCTTGATTCCCGTAGTCTGTTCACCAATGTTCGAGAATTCTGTGCGGCTAAACGTTTGAGAACGATCAGTCTTGATTCCCGTAGTCTGTTCACCAATGTTCGAGATTTCTGTGAGGCCAACGTTGAGACCGATCAGCGCTTGATTCCCGTAGTCTGTTCACCAATGTTCTGGAATTTTGTGAGG